>NC_091129.1:110323911-110623911 GCF_040183065.1 Periplaneta americana
ACTTGAGAGTCCCTTTCGGCCTGGCGAATGACCTAGCAGTATTTCAGCGCGTCATCAACAAGATGTTGAGCGGATTAGAAGCTAATTCTGTGCTGGTGTACATAGATAATCTTCTAATCCCAACAAAGACCGTCGAATCTGGCTTGAAATTGCTGGAGAGGATCCTGAAACTGGTTGTGGAGGCGGGTCTCAAGTTGAACCTGGCGAAGTGTGCCTTCTTGAAGAGTAATCTGGTGTACCTGGGACATGAGATCAGTACTGCAGGCGTGCAACTGAGCAACAGAAAAATTCAGATAGTGAAAGACTTTCCTACCCCGCAGAATGTGCATGGTGTCAGGCAGTTCTTGGGACTGGTGAGTTATTTTCGGAAGTTTATCAGAAATTTTGCTGTGATTGCAGGCCGCTGACAAACCTGACGAGGAAGGACGTTCCATGGTGTTGAGGTCCTGGGCAGGTTGAGGCATTCTCGCAACTGAAGCAATTTCTGATTGACAGGCCAGTATTGGCATTATATGATAGCGAGGCTGAAACTGAAGTACATATTGATGTCTGCAAGTGGGGACTGGGTGGCATACTGGTGCAGAGGCAGGCGGATGAATATCTGCACCCAGTAATGTATTTCAGTCGCAGTACAACTCTGGCAGAACAGGCGTATCACAGTTATGAACTGGAGACATTAGCATTGGTCGAAACTGTGAGGCGTTTCCGTATCTATTTGGTGGCCATTCATTTCAGGGCAGTCACAGATTGTTCTGCTGTGCGGACAACCTTGGTGAAGCGGGACCTGGTTCCACGGGTGGCTCGGTGGTGGATGGCTCTCCAGGAGTATGACATGGAGTTGGAGTACCGTCCTGGATAAAAAATGCAACATGTGGATGCATTGAGTCGAAATCCAGTGTATGTCCATCTAGTAAGTATGTCTCAAGGTGATTGGTTCTTCACTGTGCAACTGCAGGATGACAAGACTCAGAACATCGTCACGGCGTTGGCGCAGGACACGGCAGACAAGAGTCTCAAGGCAAACTACATGGTGAAGGAAGGGAGACTCTACCAGAGAACTCAGGTGGGAAAAGACTGTATGTGCCAGCGATGGCCAGGTTCAATCTGATGCGTAAGCACCATGATGAGGCTGGCCATCCTGGGTATGAACGGTTTCTGAAATTCATCAAGGAGACCTACCGATTTCCTAGTATGGGCCGTTTTGTTCGGAAATATGTGAATGCCTGTCTGAGCTGCACATTCAGCAAGGGTGGACATGGGCGACAAGAAGGTTCGCTACACCCCATCAGGAAGCCCTCTATACCTCTGGACACTGTGCACATTGACCATCTGGGGCCATTTGCTAGGAGTATGAGAGGGAATAGTTACTTACTGATGGTGGTGGACGCGTTCACAAAGTTCACCTGGGCGAAGGTGACTCGAACCCTCCGTTCGACAGAAGCAATTGAGAAATTGAGGGAGATATTTGGCGATTTTGGATATCCAAGGTGACTTATCTCTGACAGGGGACTAGCGTTTATCAGCAAGGCGTTTGCTGAGTTTCTGGCGGGGCGGGGTGTGCGGCATGTGCTGAATGCTATTGCCACCCCAGGGCGAATGGGCAGGTGGAAAGACAGAATCGCACCATACTCAATGCAATTGGGGCGAGCAGAGTGTGAATCATGGTGGGATGAGAAGCTGAGTGAAATTGTGTGGGGCATGAACCGCTGTATCAACGGCAGTACTGGTTTTTCTCCTGCACATCTCATGGAGCCATGGCGGACCTGTCTGGTGGAGTACAGGAAGCCAATATGGCAGAAGAGGGCGAAACATTTGAGGACATTCAGCAGGCGGTCCTCAGCCGTAGGGACAAGGCGGCGGAGAACCTGACCAAGGTGGAAAGGGCGATGAAAGCACGTTATGACCGAGGGCGGAAGGTCGCTAATCAGTATCAGGTAGGTGATTTGGTGCTATGGTGAGAGGCGAACACATGTTCTGGCGATAAGGAAGTCAACCGCAAGTTGTTGAACAAGTATGGTGGTCCGTACAGGGTTTCCAAGGTGCTTGGAAATGACAGGTACCAGGTGAGTGCTGTCAAAGGCATGCGGGGATATCGCAACTTTTCAGCCACAGTGGCAGTGGATTCACTCAGGCGGTATCACAGCACAGTTCCTGGAGATGAACAAGGTGAACCAGGAGACAGTGGTGATGAGGAGACTGTGACTGACAGGCAGGACTTGATTGACCTGCTGGAGATTTGAGAATTAATGGGGACATTAATTTTGCAGGATGGCCGAATGTAAAACGCGCCAGGGCGAGTGCTGCTGTTTCCGACATGTGGCAGCACGCACGAGGCGCGAAGGAGTAGGGCAACTGGTGGACGGCAGGTGCAGCAGGAGGGGGCACGAGGAGAAGTGGCGGGCATCTTCTCGTCCACTTAGTTCAGAGGCATGCGACCAGGAACACGTGCTATGAGAGTGTGAGAGAGAGCAGTGACGACTACCCATGTGCATTAGCCATAGTCAAGCAGTGTGTTGTTGTTGGATAAACACAAAGGCGAAATCAAAAGGTGTATTAACAATATTTTCAGCTACTCAGCCGCACTGTCTAGCCAGAGAAAACTGAGGAACTCTGTGTCATCGGATCTGAACGACCTTCGGCGTGATATCGTCCATTCCAGGAAAAACTGTAAGTATATTGATAATATTAAGTAGAGCATGAAGCTCGCATAGAGATGCCAAAGCTTAAAATGGCATTTGTAAAATTTACTTCTACTTTTGTAACTTAAAATAACTATTATAAATAATTCTGTTCCGAGTTAACTGCTATGTAATATGTGTATAGATTTCGAAACATTTTAAACAATGAAATAAGATATGTTTCCATGCTTAGGATCAATTTAACATGAGGATATAATAGCATTTAATATGGTCTTGAAGGATACTCTGCCTAATATACATGTGTAAATATTCAAATTCAAACGCATCTGAAGTGATGATTTAAAGAAAGCATAGTTGATATGAAAGTTGGAGTTAGACATGTCATAACTAAAACTCTTTCGTGAGTGTGTAAACGATTATTTAATTTTATCAATTCAATCGGTCGGAGCTAAAAGGAACTAAGTCAAAATATGCAGTTATATATATTAATTATTTAATGTACCGAAATACATATGATATTTCCATGCAGATATTCTGCGTCATCATACGATGAAAGAGTAATGGAACGGAGAAAAATTCTCTCTGGCGCCGGGATTTGAACCCGGGTTTTCAGCTCTACGTGCTGATGCTTTATCCACTAAGCCACACCGGATACCCACCCTGGCGCCGGACAGAATCGTCTGTTTAAGTTCCAACTCTTGGGTTCCCTCTAGTGGCCGCCCTCTGCACTACGTCATAGATGTCTATGAATGTAGGACTGAAGTCCACACATGTGCTGAGGTGCACTTGGCGCCGGAGAGAATTTTTCTCTGTTCCATTACTCTTTCATCGCAAAATATGCAGTTTTTTTGGTTATGCAAACATTTAAACAACGGGTGTCATGCGCATCGAATGGTGGAAGGAACTAAGTCGGACTTTTAAATGTTCTTTGATCTTCTATAAGATAAAAATATTAATATAGTGGAATGTTTTTTGCTTCTCCTGAAAAGTGGTGAAAAGTGACTTAGTTCCTTTTAGCTCCGACTGATTCAATTGTGTTACTCGAATTTATGTACAGTATGTGCTCTACATCGAGAATGCTGAATATATGAAAAGGCGTTCAAGACAGAACACAGAGTTAAGACTTGAATGATTTTAGGATAAACATTTAGCTTAAGAATGGAGTGAATTACATTGAAAAATGTGTGTGTGGAGGTATGCGTGAGGAGAAAAGAATGTATATCGGAGCCCCGACAAAAACAAAAAGAGTGCATGAGAGAGAGAAATATTGTGTTATCTTAATAATACCCTATATTGTGAAATTTTATTGTAATGAAGGAAAAAGAAGTATCCAAAATCTATTGTTGTACCTAGAGTTGATATGTGTTATACCTGACGCCATGCAATGAACCGAACCAAAATTATATAATATCTCAAAATTTAACACAAAAAAAAATCCAAAACCAATTAGAATGCATAAACGAAGTTTTAAAAACATTAATAGTGATTTCGCTCTGCCTCGTAATTCAGCGACCACCAGATTCATAGTATACATGATGTGCATTTGAAACCTAATGGCGAGGGAATAAATATCCCGTAAGCTTGCCTGAGTAGAGAGAGTCCCTGACACGAGATTAACTCTCTGTAAACTCTCTCTGTTGCTTGTGTGTGAATGTGTTCCAGAATCTAATCCACGATCACTAGACCTGACAACAAGTTCAATGAAAAAGCACATGCCATTGAGGCATTGTTATGCCCCAAGGCTTAAGAATGCCCTGTAGCAAGATATCCTGTGGGGTATTAATTTGAAACAGTTCAGGAAAAGTTAGCAGAATACATGGTCTTAAGCAGACGCGCAATACAATCTCAGCTTGTGAAGTAAATAGATGCTTAACCAGCATTATAGAGTTATGTTGCGCATGCGGTAAATCACTGGCTACGATAAAAGTATTCTTACGCCACGAATCACTGCTGGACTAATCGCATTGGTCCAGTGGAACAAAGCATGCATTTTAATTGGTTAAATTAAATCACGCATTGTTCGCACTCTTTTCTTACACGTAGTCTCATTAAAGCGACTTATCACTGTATTGCACTGAATCGAATTAATTATAACAGATGTTTGATTAAGACGACATCTTTAAGCACGTAAATCGAACATGGTTTAAAGCCCATCCCACATAGTGGATAGCGTGGCCGGGAAACCGATAAGAGAACATAAAAAAAGTGACAGTGAGAAGATTGGCGGCAGACAGTGATAGTGATAAGAGTCTAAGGAAGAAATAAGTCGAAGGCAGGATCGTAATGGCGTCAGCAGAGACAAGAAATATACCATATAAGTAACTGGTTATGAATTTAAATACTATTATAGTCACAATCATGCCATGGTATGAAAGAAAAATTTCACAACCTCGAGCGGGAATCGAACCTGCAACTTCCTGTTCTCCGGTCAGGCGCTCTACCACTGAGCTATCGAGTTCGTCTCACGCCAAAGGCTTGGAATTATCCTTTCATACTGGCGACTCTGTTATAGAGTACTGTCCATAGCGTCTGATCTAGTCAGCACTGCTTATCGGTTGAAAGAAACTTTTACAAATGTAATCTTCATCTTACGATGTTTGGTGACGTATACACGTCCGTTGATGTGACATATTAATGAATTTAAATACTATTATAGTCACAATCATGCCATGGTATGAAAGAAAAATTTCACAACCTCGAGTGGGAATCGAACCTGCGATTTCCTGTTCTCCGGTTAGGCGCTCTACCACTGAGCTATCGAGTTCGTCTCACGCCAAAGGCTTGGAATTATCCTTTCATACTACATCAACGGACGTGTATACGTCACCAAACATTATAACTGGTTATGTATATATTTTGTATATATTTAATAAATCAAGTATAGTTTCATTCACAACTAATTCAGTCTAGAACCTAAGTTCAGTAACCATGTAGTTTTCCTATAATATCCTGAGAGTCCCAACTCGTTCAGTAAAATCGATTCTTTTCCATTATAAGTATGATGGTGGTGTCAGAAATCCTGATAAGTGTGAGCATGAGTCCAACGCAGCAGTCATCCGACCTAAGTTGACGGTCGCACAACACTAGCACAAATTCTTTGGTATTTATGCATATGGGTAATTCCATGCAAAATAGTATGACGCAAAACATAAACATCTCCAAGTTTGTTAAAAATTGTACATTCAACTCCTTAAGTCATATAGTATATTAATCATGTACAAAATTATGTTTGTGACAGCTACCGTTCAAATGTAATGGACAAGTAAAATACTTTTATTTGAGCACACAGGCTTATTTTGAATTTGTTTTCTGACCATAAGAATAATTAAAATTTTTTAAAGATATCGTTAGATGGCTTACAAGAGAGATTATTAAGATAGACTATAATTCAGTGCAGCTCTGAAATTTGTGTTTAAAGAAATATGAAAATATATTAAAAAAAAACGCTATTACATAACATCAAATACTTCAATTCACTTAAAAAAATAATTTACAGAGCATTTTCATTAGGCTGTCAAATTTTCATAATGGGACCGTCAAAAATAAGGAAGTTATAAATTAAAACAACTCATAGTGTAAAGAGTGATCTGTGCCGCTACGCCATGCGCCATCACTACTGCTGGTCACTGCGAGAAGCGTCTCCACGTTGACGACCGGTGCGCGTCACAGTCTGATTTCAACTAGTTTCGGTACTTCTGGTGAAGCAGAATAGGGTTTTTATTCCAAACTTTTCATTAACTGGAACCACACAGTGAACACTACTTGTTCCGGGAACAGTCTTGAGGCTGGCACATCTTTTTTAAGAATTTAGATTTGTAACTACTTCTTGATGTTTTTCAATGGAAGTGAATGACACAATGACTCTCTGTGAATTGCATTTTGACCATTCATATAATTCTTTAGGAGTTGAAATTAGAGTTCCTTGCAGGCTGGATGTTGCACCGTCACTGGGCCCTTTACCGTGTCTAGTTGCAAAGAAATGCCACTCCGCAGATATTTGAAAATCATGTTCATGATTGAGTAGATTAACATTTTTTTTTTTTTGTTCTTGTATTGGCTAGCTGTTCCGTCACTAAAATAATATATTTTAGATATTTTGGTATGTGTTTGTTTCAGATGTTCTATCACTTTCCTTTGAAAAATATGAACTGTTGCACAATCGTGAACTAAGTATCCCGAAATTACTGAAAAATAAAGGTTCTCTAAATCACCATCAACCAGTGCTGTAGTTGGAAGCAAATTTTGGGAAGTACTGTTGAAACCTCCTTGGTCAGACTAAACTCTATGGACTCGTACTGCACTTCTTTTCCAAGGTTACTTATTTGTCATGCAGACGCCTCTGCAGACCTCCTTTCAGTTCGCAGCTAAAATTGCATATAAGGCAAGTAATTAAATTCTGATATTAGTGGTCCAACACTTTTTAGGAACAAAAGCATAGTAACTCTTTTACTAGAAGAATATTCCTCTCTTCTAGTACAGATCTCGTTCATTACAGTATTGTTCATTCACATTCTTTAGTTGAAATTAGAATAGAATCTATAATTTTTTTTTTATTTTATTGGGTTATTTTATGACGCTTTATCAACATCTAGGTTATTTAGCGTCTGAATGAAATAAAGGTGATAATGCCGGTGAAATGAGTCTGGGGTCCAGCACCGAAAGTTACCCAGCATTTACTCGTATTGGGTTGAGGGAAAACCCCGGAAAAAACCTCAACCAGGTAACTTGCCCCGACCGGGATTCGAACCCGGGCCACCTGGTTTCGCGGCCAGACGCACTGACCCGTTACTCCACAGGTGTGGACAGAATCTATAATATGTAACTGGACTCAAGATTCATGAACGCACGTTAAGTAACAATATTTCCCTCCTGTAGCAAACTGCTAGCATTACGCTTCAATGCTTTTTAAAATTAGTAAATCAGTGGAGCAGAATTCTTGAGGCGCCACATCATAAAATTAGTGTTATGCGAAGGCATCTATGCAAGTTTTGAAATTAACGAATCAGTGTAGCAGATTTCTGAATGCGCCATGCCATCAAGTTAATGTTAATTACCAGGGAAAGGATTTATATGTAAATACATATTTACTTATAAAGCTAATATAATTTATATTTTGCATTATCTTTATGTTTCACAATGTGTAGGGTTGAAAAATCCTACTTTTATTTTCCATATTTTTCCATATTTTAGAGTTTAGTACATATTTTCGTTAATTTCCATATATTTTCCATATTTCATATAAAACAGTCCATATTATATTAGGTTTAACAATAAAACAAAACAAAATTCCATTAACTTTTAAAAATACATTTCAACAATAGAGATTTAAACACATGTTCAGTAATCCCTTTAACATCAGAGTTATTTGAAAATTAGCAGTCCTATCAACAATGGGAAAGTAAGTTACAAAACTGTATTAATTTAATTTAAAATTTTTAACAGACTTCAGTTGTGCAGCTCAACAGTTAAATGCCAGTCAGAGTACACATAGGTTCAGTTTTGTAAATCATACTATAAAGACGGTAAATATGCCAAAAGTACGTCATTCAGTCAATTTAAAATCAAAACTAACAAGTTACATTTCAGAATTTAAAGAAGATGGTTTATCAACTGACAATAAAATATTATTTTGTAATTTGTGTCAGTGTGCAGTATCATCTACACAAAAGTTCCTGGTGCAACAACACATTACAACTAGTAAACATCAGGCCAACAAACAACTAAATTCCAAGCAGAGACAATTGTTTTTAACACAACCAACAACATCGAATGTAAGATCTGAGTTTAACATCGACCTGTGCTGTTCTCTCATCTCTGCTGATATTCCTCTCTACAAACTAAAGAATAAGGTCTTCAGGGAATTCCTTGAAAAATATACTCAACATACAATCCCGGATGAGTCAACACTTAGGAAGACGTATGCTCCATCCATCTACGATGAGACAATACAGAAGATAAGAGATGAAATTAAAGATAGTTCAATTTGGGTTTCCATTGATGAGACTCCCGACAAAGAAGGTAGACTTGTTGGTAATGTAGTTATCGGTTTGTTAAGTGAACAATATTCTGAACGAATTCTTTTACATTGTGATGTTCTAGAAAAGTGCAATAACAAAACTATAGTTAAACTGTTCAACGAAGCTATGGGTATCCTGTGGCCAAAGGGTATTATGTACGATAATGTGTTATTCTTTATTAGCGATGCTGCCCCTTATATGGTCAAAGCTGGACAAGCATTATCTGTTGTATATCCTAAATTGACTCATTTTACTTGTGTGGCGCATGCATTTCATCGTGTGGCAGAAGTGGTCAGAGACAATTTCCCTAAAGTAGATTTGTTGATTTCATCAGTGAAAAAAGTATTTCTCAAAGCTCCCAGTAGAGTTAACGTGTTGAAAGAAATGTACCCTGAAATTCCATTGCCACCAAAGCCAATTTTAACTAGATGGGGTACATGGCTAGAAGCAGTTGAATATTATGCCGAACATATAGACTCTATTAACAATGTTCTCCTTGCATTGGACTCTGAAGATGCAGTCTCAATTGATACTGCGAAAACAGTTACCTGTGACATAAGTGTGAAGAATGACTTAGCTCACATTCAGCATACATTTTCATGCATCATAAAAACGCTCAAAAGTCTCCAAAATAGGCACCTTTCACTATCTGAAAGTTTTGAAATTATAAATAGTACTGTGGAACAACTGAATCGTGGTAGAGGTAAAGTTGCAGATGCAGTAAGAGCTAAGGTGGACACTGTACTTTCAAAAAACCCTGGATATGAAGAACTACAAAAGGTTGTTGCTGTGATGAGTGGTGAATCAACAGTGAAGATTAACTTGGACTTATCCCCAGCAGACATTGTGAAATTGAATTATGTACCAGTTACTTCTTGTGACGTCGAACGCTCTTTTAGTCAGTATAAATCTATCCTCAGAGACAATAGAAGAAGATTCACTTTTCAGCACTTGAAAGAAATGTTTGTAACCTATTGTTATGGTAACAGACAATAAAAATTGTGTTTTGTTGAAACTACATTGGAAGATAAGGTACGTCCATTATATTTTTTGTTTAGTTTGATTAAAATGTACCAATATTTAACGTACATAGTCATTTTTTTATAATTTTAAGTCCATATTTAATTCCATATTTTGGTAAAAATCCATATTTAATTCCATATTTTGGTAAAAATAACTACATATATATTTACATATTTCATATATTTTTAGTCCATATAAATCCGTTCCCTGTTAATTACTTATAGAAATACCACGGCGTTATGCAAGTTTGAGAGTTACAAATCACAACTACTCCTGAAATGTCAGACCATTGTTCTCAATAAAATGAATCGACAAGCGTTTAAGCAAAGGTTGTGAGATACTGCCGCTACTTTTATGTCATATCAAAATCAAAATGTTTTTCAAATAGTTAACATCATCCATTTCAAAGTATATTAAAGATTATTTAAACATAATTTTCGAGTCGATATCTTTTTTTTCCGGTATGGTAACAGTGAGTTTTTTATGGTGTACCAGCCCGTACCGGCCTAACTACAGCACTGCCAGCAACTGAATTTCTGTAATATATTGTGAATGGGTTTATTGTTAGTTAAGAGGTACTACAGTGATAACCTTGTATATTATCCTAAATAATGAAACTGTAATTCTCTCAAAAATTACCAATGATAATGAACTCACCGGGCTTTATTTCATTTTTCAGCTGCTTTAAATAATTTGCTTGGGATTTTGCAATAAAGTTGTGTATCTTGAATTTTTTTAAGCCAACCATTGAAGTTGTTAATGAAATTTACAGTCACTTTTCACTAAAATCGTATTGGCCCTGTCTGTTGTCGTTTATTTCTTGTATGTAAGTTCTTCAACTAAATTTCTCTGTCGTCAATATTTCTGATATATTTTCACTACCGGGACATCTTTTGCAGTTATCGAGATAACAATTTGGTGATGAGTTATTACAGACCATTTTCAGCATTAAATCATTGATACTGTATTTTCTATTTCCACTTTCAGATTCAAAAATTGCATACGGTCTTAAACTCATGAACATTAATTTATTATTTTCGCATACAGTGCAAACACAAACGTTGTGTGTCCCTGGTTGCCCAGCCAAGACGCAATGTTTCGATCTCAGAGACGCAAATCGCGGAAATCCAATCTTACAATTTGGTTGCCTTACTTTAAATTCTCTATAGAGCTCTTTTAAGTTTGATAAGAGTAGCCTATTTTGTTTTTTTTACTCTTTTGTCCCCTTCCCGGACATATTTTGTGTCTATCATCATGGCATTGTTGTTACTGTTTAGTCAACTGTCCGAAAACAGGTCTGAACCTCACAAGTGACATCAACAAGGCACAACTTATGAGGCAACTAGCCGGGAAATAATGGGGTAGGGTGGCCAGTTCCTTTCCCCCTCCATTGCATATAGGCCTATCTTCGATTAGCTACATATTACACTTATCAGACTTCAGACCCTGGCATTATCCTACTAATATCGTTTTCTTCATAGAAATTTATCATAACTTGAATCACATCATCAGGGAGGTTTCGTTTATATTTTCTATCTGGAAACGACATAATATCTTTATTTGTTTGAGTTACTTTTGCAGTGTGTGCTACGTAAGTCGACACTTTGAATTCATATATTATTTTATATTTACTCCAACCTTTTGGAAGGCAAGTTAAAATCATGTATTTTTCACTTGATGATTTTACATGTGTAAATTTTTCTTTAAATTGGTTGATCATTTCCTGTTCACACTTTAATTCGACCGGTAATAACATATGGATCTGAGGCATGAACACTAACTAAAGTAGAAGAAGATCTCCTACGGTGTTTCGAGAGAAAAATTCTAAGAAGAATATACGGACCAGTATATGAAAACAACGAATGGCAGATACGTTATAATGAAGAAATCAATCAACTGATTGGGGGACAAGATATTGTCAAATTTATAAAATCCCAGAGGTTGAGATGGCTGGGACACATGCAGAGAATGGACGAAAACAGAATTCCCAAGAGAATACTACAAGGGAAAGTCCACAACAGAAGAAGAAAAGGAAGACCTAAGAAGAGATGGCTGGATGGGGTCATCAGGGACATAGAAATAATGGGAGTGAGGAGTTGGAGAAAGAAGACTGAAGATAGGACAGAATGGAGGACTGTTGTACGAGCGGCCAAAACCCACCGAGGGTTGTAGTGCCAGTTGATGATGATCATTTCCTGTGCTTCATTAGTCGCGCCACCAACATTAAATATGTCTGTATTAATTGCTTCATTCACAGAAGTTGCCTTTTGCTGAGCGTATGATTTAACCCTCGAAAGCTTTGGTTTTGAAACAAGGGACTGGTCTAACGGTGTATGAAGTTTACTTAAATTACTTACATTTATAGATTCCCTACGTTCAAGAGTATTATTTAACTAGTAATTATCATCATCATCATCAATAACTTCAAGGTTTAGGCCGATGGCCTGTTCCGCCTCCAGAATTTTATCTGTCAAGCTGGTCTCTCCAACGTCTCTTTGGTCTTCCCACTCGTCTTCTTCGTGTAGGTCTATAACACCATGTTCTGAAAGGTATCCTGTCGTTGGGCATTCTTGTTATATGGTCGTACCAATTATTTCTATATTTTTCAATTATAGTTGTTATACTCTCGATATTCAGTTCTCGACGTATATCTTCATTTCTCTTATGGTCCTGTAGTCTAAATCCTGCTAGTGGCCTTAAGAGTCGGCGGCCTCAATTCTTCTCTGTTGGGCTCTAGTCAGAATCCACGTTTCTGAACCATATAACAATGTTGGAATTGCCAGTGTCTTGTAAAATTTGAGTACAGTTTGTCTGTCGACTTTATTTATGAGTGTACGTTTAATTGTATCAATAAGTCTTAAAAATTTATTTAATTTGTTTTCTACATCTGTGGAGGATATGTAAGAGAGATCGCATCGAAGGTAAGTAAAAGAATTCACTTGTTCAATCATCTTATCCTCTATTACAATTTTAGTTCTTATTGTATTATTTCCGCAGAAGCTAAATACTTTAGTTTTCCTGTGTGATAAACTAGTAATTATATAGTGTCAAATATATAAATCAGTACATCCTAAATATTAGAATGACTAAAAAAGCTGAAGATATGGGACACGCCGTAATCATGGCATTGCAGGACGCGGGCGTGTTGGAATGTCTTGCCAACATAATTCAAGGAGGGATTGTGCTGGAACTCAAAAAAGCTATTGAAGACAACTCCGCAGTTAACCAGCATCTGAAGTCGTCGCTGAGGAGAGAGAAAAGAAGATTGAAGAACTGGAGTTAAAGATCGACGACCTGGAGCAATAGCAACGGCGACAGTGTCTCCGTATCTTTGGAGTTAAAGAAGAAGCGTCTGAAGACACGGACAAAATAGCGGCAGATGTGTCTACGAAAATTGGTGTAGTGTTGAATGTAAATGATATCGACCGAGTCATACAGCAGGGAGAAAAAATGACGAACGACCCCGACCAATAGCAGTGAAATTCTGCAGCTACAGGAAATGTATAAAAACAAAAAACTGCTAAAAAAATTCTGGAGTTGTGTTGAGAGAAGATTTGACGCATGTGCGACATCAACTGTTGAAGGACTGCATCACAAAGTACGGGCTGCACAACGTATGGACACAGGATGGCACAATAATTGTGAAGACAGGCGATACAAAGAGGCGAGTCACCCGCAAAAATGAACTGCAGTGAGTCAATGCGTGTTTCTTGGTATGCTACATAAACATTTCATTCATTGTTTCGCTTGTTATTGAATTAGATTTACATGTTTTTTTTTCTATTTTTTTTATCACAAAATTCTATGAAGGTTTATTTTAGCTTATTGCAGTTTAATCCTTAGTAGTTTTAGTTATTTCATTTTAATTTAATAGAGAATTAGTTTCTTGGCTTAGATAAGGTTTCAAGTTGCCAGCAATTACTATTAGAAACAAATGATCTGCCAGTTTCTGACGCTGTGGAATACAACGACCCCTGTTCACCTCAAAACAATAGTGCATGCCCGTCAGTCAATAACTTTCAGGTACAAACCAGTCTTCTAAAATCCGCTCTCTCTCTCTTCACCTTCGCGCACTACAGCTGGTGCCAATAAATATTGCTTTGCTTATGTATAGTCCAGGCTAAGTTGCCCCATGTTTTAACGGCCACACGAGCTACATATTTTGTAGCAGGTTTTCTGCGACAAATGTAGCTGGAATTATAGACTGAATTGAATTAAACGTAAGCGGCCACACGGAGCAGTAAATATAGCTAGTTTGGCGCATTCCAAGGTCGTGTCGCAACTCGATGGGTCTGGGTCCATTTCTTCTGCGACATTTACTGCTGCTGGGTGGCCAGACGTAGAGACACTGCGTGGCTACACGTGCAGCTACAAATGTCGGTGCGATGTGCGGTGTGTCAGTATGTTTGTCATTTCGTTTACATATTGTAGCCAGGTCATCATTTCTTGTAAACTGGAAGTATTTGACTTCTGAACCTTTGGTTTTCTTCGCATAATTGTTGCATTCGAACATGGTACAATCTGGCATTTTGTAGTTTTTAAATTACACGTAGAAAAACCTGTATAAACTTTTTATATACATTTCTTAATTTTACAATAATAATAATAATAATAATAATAATAATAATAGCAAGCAATGATAAGCGATAAAGTAATTAATAAAGTGATATTCGTGTGTCTCTTTATTCAACGAAAACCTTTAAAGTTATTTAAATATGCTGTAAAGTTATTTTACAAAAATTCCCCTCTCAGTAGACTACCCGCACGTAATAATAATCCTTTATTAGGGAAAATGAATTTTAGAAACAACGAATAAATATAATAATAATAAAATAAAACGTAGGAGCAAGCGTCTGACATGTTAGACCTATTCGTGACCAATTGATTTTCGTCCTTAAACGAATTAACATTATTGTTAGTTACTGGGAATTTCTTATTATGAAATCCATATTTGAATTGGTCATTGCTAAAAGGCCCTTTCTCCGTATTTTTGCAAAAATGAGTTAACTACAGATTCAACATCCTTACATATAAATACACAATCTGTGCTAAAAGGACTTTCGTCAAGCCTTCATACACACGCACAGTTGAGCAGTTCATTTTTAGTGTCATGCTAAAATGCCCTTACTCCAGGATAGAGGGCCTTCTAGCTGTGAACTTGTCATTTAGCAGTCCTTCAATCTGGTACCGGTAGCAAAACTTTATACTAACTATACTATCAGCTCTCTTTATTGTTTGAAGCGGTTTGTTTATTCTGCTCTGATCTTTATTTGTGTTTTAATACAAATTATCATATTATACGCAATTTCGGCTAATTGAAATGGAAACTCAGAGTTTGAAAAGCAAAAAGAGACGTAGTGATCCTGGCAGTTGGAAACGAAATATATTAAAGAAAGCCAAAATTAAAGCCACTGAACATGTGACTTACTCTGGGAAATTGGTGTCTGAAAGACGAACTAGTGAGGATTGTAGGTAAGTTTAAAATATTTACACTGAAATCGCTGATGTAAATGAATATTGCATAAAACTATTATTTCCTAAGAGCGGCGAAATTCTTTATAGGCTATATAAAATATTTATGCATGCACAAAAATAAAGTCACTGCAGTGAATGCAATAATTTAATGTTACTCTTTCAGATGCAAAAAGAAATCTTTCCGTAGGGTACCTGAGGAATTCCAAATATATCCTTTCCTGTCAAAGAAAGTCATTACATTTCTCAGGAATACCACTATCTTGATGCATGATTGAATGTAAGAATCATGTATGATCTCTACAAAGTGAAGTATCCCGACACAAAAACAAAGTACAAGTTTTATTTTAAATATTTTAATGAGAACTTCAACTTGTCTTTTGAAAGACCACAAAAAGATTCATGCTGCACTTGTGAAAGTTTGATGGTAAAATTCGCAGTCCATCCTTTAATGATGCCGCTAAGAAAGTTGCAGCTGCTGAGATGGTTGTCCACAAGAGACGTGCCTCAAAATTCTATTCCAAAATGAAAGATTCTAAGAGGATATGTCAAGAAAGAAATGATGCCCTAGCACTATCATTCGATTATATGCAAAATTTGCCCCTGCCCAACATCCCTGTTCGAGACCTTTTTTACTTGCGTCAAATCTGGGTGTTTGTATTTTGTACCGGTATACATAATATTCATACCCACAAGTGTGTATTTTATGTTTATGATGAAACAAAGGCCAAAAAAGGAGGAAATGAAGTTTTTTTTCTTTTCTAAAACATTATATAGACGAATATGTGTCAGAATCTGTGACAGAGTTGCATCTGTAATCTAATGCTTGCGCTGGACAAAACTTGCACTGGACAAAACAAGAATCACTCTGTGATCAGGTATTTAGCAGCATTGGCAGATATAGGACGCCTTGACAAAATTATGCACAGATTTCATGTTCGAGGACATTCATATCTGCCCTGTGATAGGGATTTTGGTGTGATAAAAAGGGCAACTGCTCAGAGACAAAGAATCTATACACCTATAGAATAGGATATCAAGAAAATTCTATGCTACGTTCCCTGTGGACAGTTACCTTTTTATGAGAAAATTGTAAATTCTCCACTAGCAGAACATAGACTATAGAATGAAATGGTCAAGTTAGATTTAAAAAAAGGGCCTAAAACTTTGTAATACGTAATTAGAATATGTTTTAAGATGAGAAATATATTTTTAATTTGAAATAATGGTAGTTTATTTAATTAAAAATCCTGTATTTTATTACAGTATTCCATTTTAAACCAAATGTGAAATTATTTTAAGTTCACTGCTAAAAGGCCCTTAAATCTGAATTTTTAATTAATAATATTATACAAACTACACGTGACAACAAAATAAAAATTGTGCTTCCAGAAAACACAAACGTACCTTTATAAAGGACAGTCACCACATTGCTCTATGAAGATTAGCATTTCTTAAAAACAGTTTTTTTTCGATTTATTCAGAACTAATATTTTTGGACAAAGGGCCTTTTAGCAATGACCAATTCATTTTTAAACTTTAAATTTATATTAATATATTTATTTCCGCTTTAGTAATTCCCAAACGAGACTCAGTCAAAGAATAGACAAGTTAAAAGACTTTTATCTCCTAGCTGACAATAAATAAAGAATAAATATCATGCAAAAAAAAAAAAATTGTAATGAAAGTACAAACAACCATGTAAAATGAATGGCCATGCTTTAATTTCTTAGGAATGCTGTAGAAAGCGAAAATCATATGTCATGTAAAGGACACACAGATTAAGACTTTAAGAACAGTGAAATAACAAATCATAGTTATTCATTTTACAGTAGACAATTACAATAATTTTGTGCAATGTAAATTTACAAATGCGTATGGATACACATGTAAGCTAATTTTAAATACTATTTTCTTAATCTTACTTCTGTTTTTTGTTACTTCACCAGAAGGAAAAGTAAATACCGCCACTAAGTTACCTTCTGGTAATACAACACCTTGGCATTTTATTTAGGCCTAATGTATACAAAATAAAACAAGTGACATTGATGAGTGCAGTGAAATTTGTCTCTCGAATTAGCTACCCCACTTATCTTATAACGTTAGAATATTATTTTTTGTCAGAAACCTTATGAGACACTGAGACTGTAACATACCCTAAGATTCACCTTTCAGTTTCCCCCTCCCCCGAAATTTAATAATCTGAGAAACGTGATCTGTAAAGTTTAAGAGAACGTAAGCTCTATTTTCTATTGGATAAGAAAGGGAGAGGAAGAAAGGCATTATAAAATTTGAAGGAAACTCCGTTTTTTTAATGGTTGAAATTCTCAGTTTGTATACGAGTATGTAGTCATAACAACAGAATCAACTTGTGTTTATGAGGGAGTGAAGTAGAGAGAGAGAGAGATTGACGTTTGATAGGAAATTATTATCATGACAGATTTATAACAATACGGTGCCAATAAATATGACATATTTTGTTACGAACAATATGCTGCTTCGCTTATGTATAGTCCAGGCTAAGTTGCCCCATGTTTTAACTCTCTTCAAAATATTTTTTTTTTAAAGTACATACATTTTTCTTCTTTCAATTTCGACCTATACGATTCTTCAGTAATAAAAACGTATTCAAAAGCGATTTTGTTTGGTAAAAAAAAAATGTATAATTCTTTTGTAGGACAGACCTCACAAATCAGTATTGTTTATAAATATTATTGTGTTATAAATATGTACATTTCCACTTTGAGTTGTATTTTGGGATATAAGGGTCAAGTTTAATTTGTCGCAACGTCCAATAAGCATTTTGCAAAACGAAGGACAAGAGAACTTTTATAATAGATTTGTTTACTTGTACTGTTTTCGAAAACCGTTCTTTGGGAGTACACATTTTTCTTTCTTTCATTTTCGACCAAAAGTGTCCTTCAATAATAAAATCTATACAATAGCGTTCCAGTAAACCCTTCACAGCGACTTCATTTGGTAAAAAAAAAAATCTTTTACAAGACATATCTCTCAAATATGTAATTTCAAAGGCATATTGGTTCCGTTAAGTTCAATGTTAATTGAGAAATGAGTTCTATTCAGTCAATACTTAACTTAAACACAATAAAAATGTTATAATAACATTTACACAGATTTAAAAACAAACGTTTTCACCAATTTTGATTGGCATCTTCAGGTCGTGTAGGTCGAATGGAACATGTTATAAAAAGTGAACACTTGGTATATGACGTTAAAAACCAAAGTTACAACTGTAATATCACTTAAAAACAGAGAATAGAACATAGCAAAAAGCCACCACGATGTGTTAGAATCACTGTGTTGAAAGAGGCATGTGTGAACCAAGGGAACAGCAAAACTCTTCTGTCATTGCAGATACAGTTTTCAAGATAGATTTGAAGATGCTACGAACAGGTCGGTCATGTGGCCGTTATGGAGAGCAGGAAAAATCCTTATCCTTACAATTTACAGGATTTTTCCTGCTCTCCATAACAGCCACACGACCGACCTGTTCGTAGCATCTTCAAATCTATCTTGAAAACTGTATCTGCAATGACAGAAGAGTTTTGCTGTTCCCTTGGTTCACACATGCCTCTTTCAACACAGTGATTCTACACACATCGTGGTGGCTTTTGCTGTTCTATACTCTGTTTTTAAGTGATATTACAGTTGTAACTTTGGTTTTTAACGTCATATACCAAGTGTTCACTTTTTATAACATGTTCCATTCGACCTACACGACCTGAAGATGCCAACAAAATTGGCGAAAAGGTTTGTTTTTAAATCTGTGTAAATGTTATTATAACATGTTTTATTGTGTTTAAGTTAAGTATTGACTGAATAGAACTCATTTCTCAATCTCAAATATGTTACAAACACATTTCCTCTTTGAGTTGTGTTTTAGGGAATAAGGGTCATGTTTAAAACTCCTCAGATACTTTAGAAATTCATGTATCGACTAGGGAAGCACATGTCTAATTTGTTGTAAATCCCAATGACCCTTCTACAGAACCACTAGAAATTAGGCCTTAATTCAGTCTTTGAGCAAACCCTTCACCCACATCGTACCGGTACTTTTGATTGTTACTGACGAACAATATTGCCTGTTGAAAAACCGACACAGGAATAAAAGTTTCCTTTATGGGACTGCTATAAATTTCCTTCTCATGCGCATTACAATTGTGTGTGACCGTAATAATGACGTACAGTCCTAAGATATGTCATAAAAATGGAAGTAGGGTTAAGGAGAGAGAAGATGAAGAAGGAGATCTTTTAAAGAGCCTTGCTAAGTGCTGCAAAACGCAAAAGAACTAAAAAAAAATGTAGCTACAAATGTCGCTAGTGTGGCATGTCATGTGACCACACGTAGTGACATTTAACGCAGAAACTGAGCAGTAATTGTCGCGCCCGTGTGGCCACCCATTTTCCGACAATTATGACAGCTACATTTGTAGCAGAAAACCTGCGACAAATGTAGCTCGTGTGGCCGTACCACTCAAAGCCTATTAGCCCAATTCGACGAGTTCTACGACATAGGCTATTTTCTCCACTTAACCGAGACTTGGTTAAAACCTTCCCTTTGTTCGGCTACAGTCAACATACACGGCTACATGTTATTGCGTTATGATCGCACTAATAAAGGTGGTGGAGGTGTCGGAGCATACATTAGGTCAGATCTACAACCCAAATTTATATATTCTACTCCTACTGAGTATTCTGCAGCCCCTGAAATTCTTTTTATTGAAACAACTCCATATTTTCAAAAATGTCTCCTTTGCGTAATATATCAACCCCCAAACATCAATAGAATAATGAATATTGAAGAGCCCCTAATAAACCATCTGCTTCATTATGAACACGCAATTATAATGGGCAAGCTAAATACAAATCTGTTTGCCACCCAATCGAACTGCACGACACAACTATTGACAACGTTTCAGGCATACAACTTGACAGTCCTTCCTCTCAATCCTACTCACCATAATCCGCATTCTGAGATTTTACTGGACGTAATGGCTACAACAGACCGGGACAAAGTACTAACGCACGGACAAATACTTGCACCGGGAATCTCGGCGCATGATATTATCTACCTTGCCTATTCTCACAAATGCCCTCCAATCATTCGTAAAACAGTGACATATAGAGATCTAAGACGCATTGACCAGACAGCTTTAATGTCAGACGCAACCATGATTCCCTGGCACACAATTTGGACTACTCCCACTCTAGATAACAAGGTTTCGATTTTTAATGATACATTACACAACTTTACGATAAACACGCACCAATGAAATCGAAACGAGTGAAAAGACCAGCAGCCCCATGGTTAACTTCCTCGATACAGTACGCACTATGATGACTGAACGTGGCGCAGCTTACCATAAAAACAGAAGGACCAGATCTGTAAACAATCTGAGTACACACAATTGCGTAACAAAATTACCTAAGAAATTCGAAACTTCGACATATGCATGACATTATTGGACCATCTTCTACGGCGAGACTTGAAAACAATGGGCATAGGGAGACAGAATGACCAAGTAAACTACTTTTCTATTTCACTGGACGCTCTTAATAACCATTTTACCACGATACACTCACAACCAATTGACCCCAAGGAGAGAGAACAGACAATGCACTAACTACTGCAAGTGACCTGTCAAACGAGCGAGAAATTTTACTTCACTAAGTAACGTAACGTAGACGTAAAGAAAGCTATAAAACAGGTAAGTACAAAAGCTGAAGGAGTTGACTGCATCAGCATTGTTCTACTGCGTAAAATCATAGACGTAATATTGCCAACTGTGACATACATCTTTAATGCCTCGCTTATGATCTCAACATATCTGATCCTATGGAAGAAAGCTTATGTACGTCCCCGTCCTAAAAAAATAATCCTTCAAACCTAAACGGTTATCAGTCTATAAGCAACCTGCCCACCCTGTCAAAATCATTGGAATGCATTGTTCACAAACAATTGACGGACTTCTTGAATGAACACATTTACTTGACGAGTATCAGACAGGCTTCAGAACTGGACATAGCACAATACAGCATTACTTAAAGTTACGGAAGACATATGGGAAGCTTCCGACAAATAAAAATTGACCATTTTGACAATTCTTGACTTCAGCAAAGCCTTCGACTATACTTGTTTTTTTGAAAGTTGGGACATGACAGGAGCATTGTGATCGGAAAAACAACTGAATGTCACATAGCGTGGTAGGTCTGTTGCTATGGTAACAACGGTTGAGTTGCCAAACTTCCGTTCCCAAGTGACGAGTGCTTAATAGTTCTCTTGGCAACATTTATTGTGCACACAATGTTAATATTGGAACGTTTCGTCTTTGATTCTCTGTCGATTTTTGTATTGTTTTTTTACCTCCACGTCAATTGTCAATGAATGTTTTGTCAGCCATCTTAACATCAATTGCTAACTTCCATCAGCTGGCAGCATGGTAGTCCATATTAGCAACATAGCACTGTAGTTCCAAGCTCGGCCGCTTAACTGTCACGTCCCATCTTTAAAAAAAAACAAGTATAAGTTGACATAGATCTGTTACTATGCAAGCTCCAAGCCCTTATCTATCAGAAAATTCAGTGTCTTGGTTTACCTCCTACCTTCAAGTATGCCAACAATGTGTGCGGGTCTGTGATCGTTTTTCTTCCTGGCATACCGTGGGTGCAGGTGTACCACAGGGTTCAGTTCTTGACCTCTACTTTTTACGATCTACATAAATGACATATCACTATCTATTAAACACTGCACACATATCCTATTTGCTGATGACTTACAAATATATATCTCTGCACCTACATCGGCACTAAATTACGCAATAAATGAAGTAAACAATGACCTAAAATCAATTATTTCATGGACGAAGAAATTTGGATTAAAATTGAACTTAGAGAAATCACAGGCATTTATAATGGGACATCAACGACTTATAGGGAAATTAAACACAGGTGACTTATCTCCTGTTAAAATGAATGAAACTATTACCCCTTACAGTGATAGAGTAAAAAATCTAGGAATTTATATGTACAAAAACTTAAGTTGGAATACTCAAATCACACACACATGTAAAATAATTTTTACGAAAATTCACACACCAAAAAGAATTCGAAATTTCCTTCCGTTGATTCTCAAGAAGAATTTAGTGCAATCGCTCTTGGTGCCTCATTTTGATTACTGTGACACTCTCTACACTGACCTTAACATGAGACTGACAGACAGACTATAGTGAGTTCATAATGCATGTGTTTGATTTGTTTGCAATGTCCGTAGATCTGACCGTATCACACCTTCACTAAATATGCTGTCCTGGGTCCATCTCAAAGAGCGAAGAACTATTCACTCTCTCACTTCACTCTTTAATATTCTTCAAAACTCTAACCCTAGCTACTTAGCTTCTCGTTTTCAACATTTGACCTCATATCACAAAATAAATACTCGCTTACAACACCATATCACACTCTCCATTCCTAAACACTGAACATCCCTCTACTCATCTTTCACTGTCTCTGCAGCTCATCTCTGGAACTCTCTACCACAACATGTCAGAGACTGTCGGACATTGTCTAGTTTCAAAAATAAACTAAAATTGCACTTTTTCAATTCATACTCTTTTCAGTAATAAACTCTTTTCTCTCCGATAGTTTTGTAAAAATAAGTAAATTTCTTTTCATTCCTTTCCCCTTTTTTGTTCTCTTGATCATCAGATGAATTCATTATCATACCCTTTTTATTGTGAATTTTATTTAATTTTCGTATTTCC
Source organism: Periplaneta americana (assembly GCF_040183065.1). Taxonomy (NCBI): domain Eukaryota; kingdom Metazoa; phylum Arthropoda; class Insecta; order Blattodea; family Blattidae; genus Periplaneta; species Periplaneta americana. The sequence continues at coordinate 110,346,844 of NC_091129.1, forward strand.
TTTCTTTTTTAATTTATTATATTCCATTTTGTTATATTCTTCCCTACGTTTTCCATATTAACTATTTGTACTAAATGATTTGCTTTTACTATATTCCAATGTATTTTACTTTCTTTTTTTCTCTTATGGTATTATTTTCATGTTATTCAGTGTCAATTTTATTATGCTACTATTATTATTATTATTATTATTATTATTATTATTATTATTATTAGTACATTGATTTTACAGTTTATTTTCATTCAAATCATTGTTGGTGTAATCATTTAAATGTAATCGAAATTGAATTTTCATCATTGCAAATGAATACCAGAGATCACATTTATTTCTTAGTTTGTGAAAAGATTTTATTACATTTATGAGACATATACTTTTGTATTTTAATGAACTGAAATATGAATCTCCAAAAGACATCTCTCTCCTTATGTTTCAGTGTAAAAAAAAAAAAAAACCAAACCCTACATCAGGCCAAATCATCCTAAAATGTGACAGGAGGTTAAGGATCCCCCTTTACAATTGGCTTAATGGCAGCAGGGATATCAGTCCTACAGATGTATTATACCTCTGCTAGTGATAGACCATTCAGTTTCAAGTAGCTTATCTTGATTGTAAGCATCAAAGTACTAAAAAGCAAAACAAATTCCATCTCCCCCCAACTAATGGTGGGTATTTGATTGTTCGTCATTCACCTATATGAAGCCAGTTGTGTAGAGCAAATTGCCCATGGTGCTCCATAGGAGGCTGGTGAACGCTACACCCGCAATGAGATGAGTGATTTGTTGGGATGCCAAAAGGGAACTGGAGCTTCAGGAAAAAACCCCGTGTTACGTGGCTCATGGGCTTGCCCAACACAAGTTATAAATTGGGGGTTTGGCGAGGATAGTGCGTGTTCACAAGATTATAAATCAGTGCTTTAGCCACTATACCACCATGACGACAACAAAAGATATCTGGTTGCCTTCATTCCAGTGCTCTGGCCAATGCTTGCATGAGTGCAACAACTTGCACGTTTAGACATCCTCCTTCTCACAGATTAGTATAACCTTTCGCTATTTCTTCCACACTCTGTAAACTGTGACAATGCACAGAGGCAGAGATATAATAAAGCTCAGTACATGCCTTTACCCCAAAGGAAATGCCCCTAGTACTGCACCCGTTTTTGTTAAAGATTGAGGAAATCCATGACCCTATTGGAAAACAAGTCTGCGACCTTCTGGCTTTGCAGCATTAGGCCTTAACCATGAAGCTGTTGCACATTATATATTCCAGTGTATGAAATAATAATGAACATATAGGTTTTTATCTTATATAGCATTAAATGCAAAATCGAGTTGGAAGATTAGGGAAAAAAAACCATAAAATTTAAACAATATGACCTAACAGAAATAATAAAAGTATTCTTTATAACATGAATAAACATATTAGCACATATAAATAATAAAGATTTATCTGATTAAATGCAAAATCGAGTTGGAAGATTAAAAGAAGAGAAGACCAGAAAGAAACTTTAAACAATATGACCTCCTAACAGGAATAGCAAAATTAGTCTTTATATTATAAATAATCATACGAGCACATATAAATAATAAAGACTTATTTAACATGGCTGATAGCTTTATTTTTAAATACCTGAGCATTAGATATCAACCATATAAAGTTGAGTACATTCCTGGAGGCATGTCTACCTACACAAGTGCAAATTCAGGAAAATTTGTTAATTAATATTGAGTTCTTGTCAGTAAAGCTGTTAACTCTCTTGCTCTCCAATATAAGAGAGTGATATGACAGAGTATAACTGTTTTAATGTAGGCACCATATTTTTGCTATGATGGTTATATCACCTACATGCAACCCCAAAACTGTTTGGAGGTCTACACTTGCCGTTTGTTAGCTTGTCCATATGACCTACTCGGGAGAATATCCTCTCTTAATCACTTAGGGGATGCTAATGCATATCATGGCAGGTCAACATGCTGAAACAGCATTTCTTCCATTTTTGATGGAACAGTTATACCACTGTGACTCTGTCTCCACAGCCTTGTTTGTTGAAAACATGTTGCACTACAGGAAAGTAAGAATGGGATTTGAGTAGGAGAGGTTATGGAATACACTTCACTAGTCCTTGCAACCCATTCAGAAGAATATGAACTTTGGAAAAATGTTCTCACTAGCTAGAATCATGGAAAAAAGTGACAGGGGATTTTTAAATTCCATTGATTGCATGCTGATGTCTCCCATTTTTACAGTACTCCCCTTGTATGAGATGGACACGTCCTATGTTTTCATTTGTATTTGATGATACTGAACTCGCCCTATGCTTCAGTATAGAATTGTAAGATGATGTTTTCTCCATTGTCTGCAATCACTGTCTGAATGTCACAGCTTCCTATTACACATAAAGTGTGACTTTACCATTTGTACCTCCAATAAAGATGTAGCTGCGAATATATTGAATAAGCAGTCATGGACAGCCGATAAGGGGTGGTCCTCCAGCTTGGGGGTTGGGCGAAGGGCTAACAACCCATCACCGTAAAAAACAGCTTGTTACGAATCCCTACAATAAGCCTCGGACGTAGATGGGAGGATAATATTAAAATGGATTTGAGGGAGGTGGGATATGATGATAGAGACTGGATTAATCTTGCACAGGATAGGGACCGATGGCGGGTTTATGTGAGAGCGGCAATGAACCTTCGGGTTCCTTAAAAGCCATTTGTAAGTAAGTAAGTAATAAAGATGCACGGTAGTCATCTCGGAAGTATATGAAATCATGTACAGTGTAAGATGTAGGTATGTGAAGTTGAAGATTACCCCACATATATAAATTTTAAGGGCAAAAAGTGGTGTTTTATTTTACTCAACAGTTTTATGAAAGGCAGTTTGATAGCTTGGTACAGCAACTGGCTATAGACTGGAAGGTCCTGGGTAAAGGTGGAATCTCTCTCATTACCTTCACCCACCCCTTAGCTTGTTATTCACACCAACTCAAGGGTCGCTAGTGTCGAGGAGCATAGACCACTTAGAGACTCTCCAAAATGCACCACAGGCAATGAGTCTATGTTGCTTAAATTGCCTGGGCGACAGATTTGCCCAACACAAGTGATAAATTCAGAGTACACCAGGATTTGAACCAGGCTCCCCGATCTATAAATCCAACGAGCTAGCTCATCATCAAAATTTTCGGAATGGCTTTGAGATCCAGTTAACCTCCTGTCAAATTGAGTACTGGGTCTCTCCCAAGATAAAAGACACTTGGAGCGTGGTGCCAACCACACCACTTCATTCTGGTGCTGAGGTCAAGAAAGTGTGTAAAGGGGATACCTTTACCTTCATGTGTGAGAAATATAGGAAATGTTCTTCCTTATCCTGATATTGAATTTAACATTTGAGAGATTTACATGAAAAAATATTGATTGCTATCACTTTTTCTGTGAAGTGGCGAGTTGGAAACACTGAAAACATTATTTTCTCCTATAACATAATATTTATATCTTCATTTATTATATCAACCATACTACATTAAGTACAAACATTGCTTTAGGTATTAAATAATATGGTATCGTTTCGGAAAAAGACAGAAAAGATTGTGGCATGCCCTTGAATGCATTAATGGTGGTAATACTTTGGACAAATTCCTGTACCCACATGAAAAAGGTACTCAGTAAAAATGAAAATAATGGATGTTATGAATAATATTTTGTGATTAATATTTAATTTGAATCAACCTTAATTATTTAAGATGTGTATAAAACAGTATTTTTCTGAAATATTCATTGTCATGCTATAAGGTTCATTTGTCATAGTTGCTCAGTAGAATTGTTTTAACATAAAACTGGGTTTAAAATGCTGATTATATACGAGGGGGATCCAGGAAATAACGACCGTTTTGTTGTAATAATAAAAAAAAAAAAATTATTTGAAAAAACAAAGTCTGTTACATAACTGAAGCTTCCTTTACTTCTCTACATAATCACCACCTATATTTAAACATTTGTCGTATCTGTTCACTAGCTTTAGAATTCCCGTGTTATACTCCTCTGCCGCCAGTTCATTAAGCCAGGTGTTCACTGTCTTCTTCAACTCTTCATCACTTCCAAAACGAGTACCACCCAGAAAGTCTTTCAACTTAGTGAAAAGGTGAAAATCGCTAGGAGCAAGGTCTGGACTATAGGGCGGATGATCAAAGATTTCCCAACCGAAGTGATCCAGCAATTCTCGAGTTGAAGCAGCAGTGTGCGGGCGGGTGTTGTCGTGAAGAAGCACAACTCCTCTCGAAAGCATTCCTCGCCTCTTGTTTTGGATGGCTCGCCGTAGTTTTCGTAAAGTCTCACAATAATGATTTGCATTGGTCGTAGTGCCTTTTGGCATGAAATCCAGCAAAAGAACACCTTGCAATCCCAAAAGACAGTAGCCATGACTTTTTGTGTTGAGAGAGTCTGTTTGAATTTTCTCGGTTTCTTGGGTGATGAGGGATGATGCCACTGACGTGATTGGCGCTTGGTCTCTGGGGTGTTGTGAGACACCCAGGTCTCATCACCAGTCACAGTTTGATCAAGAAAGGCGTCTCCATCTGTGTGATATCGCATCAAGAATGACAATGCTGAGGCCATTCTCTGAGTTTTGTGTTGGTCACTCAGTTGCCGTGGAACCCATTGTGCACAGATTTTGTGGTAGCCAAGATGTTGCGACACAATTTCACCAAGCAAAGAACGAGAAATGTCAGGAAAGGCAATATGCAATTCGTCGAGTGATGTGCGCCTGTCTTGCAAGATTCTGTCGTTCACTTTAGTCTTCAGGTCTTCTGTGATGAGTGATGGGCGTCCGGGTCGAGTTTCATCGTGGACATTTCACACCATTTTCTCACATTTCTTTCTTTCATTACAGTATCACCATACACTTCTTTTAATTGCCTGTAAATTTCTGCAGGTTTCAAATGTCGGGCATTCAAAAATCGAATCACGCTCCTCACCTCACAGTCGGCGGGATTATCAATCACGTCGTTCATTTTGAAGTAACACAAAATGCACAATGGCGACTTGTTGCAACCAGTACTCCCAACATTATGAGAACACATGTTAAGGAAGCCAGTTGACCTTCAAACAAGGAAACGGAGTCAGCTGTGTGGCAGGTATGCGCGAACGGTCGTTATTTCCTGGATCCCCCTCGTATCAGTGTGACTGGTTTCTGCAATACAATTCATGTAGAATTTGAACTTTTGTAGAATATAATTAAAAAAAAAAAAGGAGGAGAAAATTTTTGATGTCATGGTTACACACTTTTAAAAAGTCATTTCATCAGGAAAAAATTACATATACCTATTGTTAAATAAACTGTATTGTAAAATACTTTCTATAACATCACTGTTTATATGGAAAAAGCATTGAGTATGTGGACATCGGCATTTTTGATCCAATATTTATAGCAAAATAGTGATAAATTCAGGTTTCAAGACTTTTTATTATATTTATTTTATTACAAAAACTGCCCCCCACTGAAGGTAGCCCTTACGGACTCAGTATATCCTCAAAAAAATTAATATACATATGTAAACATAAATATTAAATTAAAAAAAAAAGTAAACAAAGAAAAGGGCATGAAAAATTACAATTGCTATTAATGTGGGACCATGTGATTAATTAGGATTTGGTAGGATTTTTTTAACACAATTATCACAATGTCTTCCCTCAGGGATGTTGGCAGAGCAAACTGCCGTCGAAATTCTTCGAAAAAAATCTGGTATAGTTCCTCGAGCACCTATGAGCAAGCCGAATACCTCAACGTGAATTAAGGCATATTTCAGCTTGAAATAGTTGACTGTAGGCTCATAGATCGACTTCTTCTCATGGTGGACCTCGGCTGACTGATGACATCCTACTTCAAAACATATTGTGGGGTCCACAATGATGCCCTGTTTAGTATCAGCATTGTACGCTAAAATATCTACTTGTCTCGTTGACCCATTTTCAGCTAGACAGGAGATTTCTTCTTCTACTATCCAGCCCTTAATTTTTAATGTGGCAGCAATTCTGGATCTTATAAGATGATGTCTAGAGTTCCTCAAGAACAATCCCTGTTCACAGAATCCCAAGACGTGTGCTAAAGTTTCAATCTCTGGGCAGCCATGCCTGCACCGGGTACCATCAAGAGATCTGCCGGGAACGGAACGAACAGCTGCTAAATTTGCTGTCATTTTCAGGCTAGATATCCATTCACTAGTCGAAAGTCCTTTCTTGTTTGCAATCAAACTGCTGGCGGCTGTTACCTCGCTATGCATCTCAGCACCTTTTCCCCATCCTGAAAGGGTCTTCCACGATTCATATTCATGACCCCGCAATTCTTCTCGAAAATTTCGAATTGTAGCTTTAGTAAAGTCTTTGGGAAAAGAAAGGTAGAGGGAATCACACGACGATTTGAGTTCCACATCTAACTGTCTCATCATGTTAACATGCGGATTATCTGCTCTGATTAATGATAGACAGATGTTACAATGTTGAAGAAAAGCTTCCCAAGAAGTGCGTATTAACTGAAGTCCTTTTAACTTTTTACTAGAGTACAATATGCTATTTGGAATATCTGCTGGGAGAAAAAGCATTTCTTTAACAGAGCTTCGAAGGATCTAATCAACGTCTTCCAAAAAACTTCGAGATAATTTATGTAAGGGAGCCATTTGCAGGGGATATATGAGCTTGGGCCAGATATATTGATTAACAATATTAAGTTATAATTAATATACTAAAATAGGAAAAGAAGGGTAACAAAAGCATAATTGTGACATAGAATTTATGTAATTATTACCTTCGATGAAATCTTGGAACTGATTTAGAGCTCAATATTATTAATTGAATTACTGTGGTAGTATGTTAATTTGAATATTGTTTTCTGATAGGCAGATTCAACAAATGTAAAACACAGTATATGTTAATAAATATGGTATTCATTTTACATGCTTATGATTTAATGTTATTCTGTTTAGATAACAGAAACATAGATTTTGTAGTTTGCGAAATAAAATCTTCAGATCCTAAATATCAATAGTACAGTGAGTCCCAGCGTTTCTGTCAGCCAACCAGTGGCAGGTCACTCCCATCCCCCTTCCCATTCCTGCTTGCATCCATGAACTCTCAGGCTTTCCCAGATTAAAACTTATGTACTGTGTTACGTGATAACATTTGGTAATCATCCTCCTCACAGTAGTTGCCGGAAGTGTTGCCCATCCTGTGTGATACTTCATTCACTTCATTGTAAGAAACTATCATTCACATGCATCAGTTTCTCTGGACTAATAGAACGAATTTTTGTTTGAATGTTTTAAGTTCCTCCAGTATTCCTCAGAAATAAAAGTCACATGGTGTTAGATCTGGGAAACGACCAGATCATAAACCCTAGCTAATAATTCTATGGTCAAGTATATGAATGTTATTAATATAACATAGTATATATCGTCAGTTTACAAGCAAAACACATTAAGTCAAAAATATTACTTTTAAGAAAAATATGTATATAATGTGCATAAACTTAGAGTAGGAAAATTTAATAAACATAAAGAGAAACATAATATTTTTTACTTAATGTGTTTTGCTTGTAAGCCGATGATATGCTGTAATCATATTTTTAATCATCAATGGAGCAGTGCATTCAAATATGTTTGTAATGCTAAATAGATTTATGATTATGTTCTGTTAAGTTCTCAAAATCGTCTGGGCAATGGAAAGGAAAAAAGAAAAATATATTTGCTACATATATTTATAACATGCTATTAATACACAATTTACACTTCACAAATAAACAAATCAAAAGTTTTTTGTAGAGATACAGGTTTATTAGTTAAAGCAAGAAAACTATCTGTTAGACATTACTTAGTTTTACATTAAAATAATTTTATTGTTAATGTCATTCATATTCTTGGAGTGTATTATTTATTTGAAATTACACACACAATCAAGAATATATACACATATGAAGATGCTTTTTGGTAGAGATATTAGTTGAAAACATGTGTGTGTGTCTAATACCTACTCACTTCACTTGCATGATTCAGGTTCTGTGTATTGCGGATAGATAGCAGGACTGTGATCCATTTTCAATTTGTACACCACTTTGGCAGGCCACGCTGTACATGATGTGTATCTGTGAAGAGTTATATCGTAGTGTAGGGAATGGGTGAGGATGATGATGATGGTGAGGAAGGGAGAAGGGGAAACCCAGTCCCAGCACATAGGCTACTTCTGTCGAATAGCACCAAGGGGGCCAGAAGACTTAATGTCCCCATCTTCATTGGAAACATAAAGTTAGGCCTATATGTTGCATTTTTTATGTATCATACAAGTTAAAAAAATAATAAATCCTGACGTGACAATATGTTCCTTATTAAATATGTAATATTATTGATCTTCACGTTAGTAAGACTTCTCCTATATTATTTTACTGCATGAACCATTCTGCATGTTAGTAACTTACTACAAATCGAAAAATTAAAGAAAAGCTCATTTTCTTGTTTTATCAATCACAAGCTCTCGAAGCCATCCCAGCTGTGGTGTGTGGTAACAAGATACGAATATATCAGATGTCTGTCACAACAATTTTGGATAATTCATTAATACTATTGCAACTCCTGACAAAAAGTAACTGAGGTATTGACTTCTCATATGCAGATACAAAATATTGTACAGTATGTTTGCAGTATAATTCTGTATAGAAGGTAAATTTCCTTTTCAAAAAGCTTGAGAATCAAGCCTACTGATTTATGTCCAGTATGACAGTACATTCTTTGTGTTATCTTGATTCATGGAGAGCTTGCATATCACTGCTTTATGCTATCTCAGGTCTCCAGTTGGGATCGAAATGTTTCTTGAGAGACTGCCAGCAGTTGTAGTAATTTTTATCCAGCTTCTGACATGTTTCTTCACCCCATTTGGTGACAGTAAGACTTAGGGAGCTTTCAAACATGAAGGCCTAGAAATGCAAAGATACCGTATTTCAGAGGCACTGAAAATATATTTATATATATTTTTAAGCCATACCATTTTTTTATTTATGTATTTTTAAAAATCTTTTCAGATTTCTGTTGCTACTAACAATACTTGTCCAAATCAAATAAAACAAAATTTTAGACATCTGCATGGATATGAATTGTTAAATGTTTCCTGTACATGTTGTTTTAATATGAAATTGCGCTTTTCACCTGTGTACCATCGGCCACTCTAGTGGGGGCCAAAACAGCATTTGAGGCTCCTTCAAAACATTGTGCATCAGGTCCATGTGGAGTCATCATGGAATGCAGTGAACCTCCACCAGGCAAGAAACCTTCTTCCTTTGCTTCATAATTTCCACGAATTAAGCCCATGAATTCAGACATGCAATTCCCTGAAATAAATTAATTTACTAATATGATGACAGGGCCCGGATTTGTATGCAAAAAAATGTTTTTCTTCCTAATGCATACATTTCTAAAACAAAGTTTAATATCCATTTTGAGGTCCGATAAATGCAAATTCTAAATTTTATTCTACATAAAAACACACATTTTACAAAAAAAAAAGTTATGTGAATAAATATTTTCGATATTTTCTCCATAAATACATATTTTAGTACTTTTCTTCATTCTCTTTTAACATTTTACAACAAAAATTTGTATCTCGAAAGAATTCAATACGAATGCTTCATTTTCGCTTGAGGTGAGAATGATTCACAACATCATCATCATCATCATCATCATCATCATCATCATCATCATCATCATCATGTTAGAGCTACAACCCAGGGTGGATTTTGGCCTCCTTAACAACAGCCTTCCATCTTACTCTGTCCTTTATCTTTGGATACCCCATCCATCCACCTTAACTTTGGTCTACCCTTTCTCCTCCTGTTATATAGTCTACCCTTTAACATTTTAATAGGAGTGCGTGTTTCAGGCATCCTGTTTACATGTCCTAGCCATCTCAATCTTTGAGCTTTCATAAATTTTACAACATCTTGACCGAGAATGATTCACTTGCACATGTTTAATAGGGGAAGAACGGAATCCAATCTCGAGATTACATCATAAAGTGACCTATATGTTAATGTGCGTGTCTTTTTCTGCTTCTGTAAACAGTGACTTAATGCAGTGAGTTAGATATTCTTGCCTGCCTGTTTGTTAGAATCAGATCACTGGACCATTTGGTTTATTTTGTGAAGTGTAGCTGTGTGAATTAAAAATACTTAAAGTGAATTATAGAAATAATTTTGAAGCATTTACACTGTAGTAAGTGAACTGGACAAAGACGATGCCTCTGTAATTGAGATTATTCAGAATTTAAATGTGATACTACTTTAAAATGTGACTTGGCCTTCATATCTGTTAATTTCGGTTTCTTGATTCACTCAATAAAGAAACTAGAAACTTCTGTAGATTTATTGAGTACCATATTTACTTGCGTAATTCACGCCATCACATATTTCACGCACCCAAATTATTTACTATATAATTTAATAAATTAATTTCCTCGTATATTTCACGCATTTAATATTCGTGAAACTTGAAGTAATGAGGTGTGTTATGTTGAGGAGCCCTGAATGTACGGTATCTTAAATGCCGTAACGAGAGAGAGCATAGAGGTATTTGGGACCGGACAGCTACCTGTTACAGGCGCACCCTTCTCGTCTATGAAAATCCTTTAAAAATACTGGTATAGGGTAGTGACCCCCCCCTTCCATTTGAATGGGGGTGGTTTGAAACCTTTGTGTTGGATCGCATCAATTGAGTTTGAGACTCGAAAAGGGAAACCTGTCAAAAGCAGTCTGTTAAAAGTTTTAACAATGAATGGTAAATCCCGATATTCGAGTCATACTGCGTCCTTCAAATTAAAAGTTATTGCGTATGCAGAAACACATGGCAGCAGAGCAGCTGGATGTGAATTCACAGTTCCAGAATTTAATTTTCGCTACTGGAGGAAACAAAAACAAGCTCTTCAAGAAACAAATGCATCAAGGAAAGCATTTCGTGGGCCAAAAAGTGGAAAATTCCCTGATCTTGAAGACAAGTTACTAGGATATGTAAGGGAACTGCGTAGTTGTGTTATTTTTACCCTTAAAAATATCAGCTTGTGAAATTCCTCGCTTAATTCACGCACCCTTAATTTATAGATCGAAATTGCGGGAAAAAAGTGCGTGAAATATTCGAGTAAATACGGTAATTCAGTGAAAGAAATACAGTATTTTGAAAGGCAAACTTAACACTATCTCAGGTTCGAAAATAGAAGTTCTAAGAAAAACATTTAAGGATACGCTTGAGAAAAATAGTGGCTACCAAACCAGGGGCGTATTTTGCAGACTACCGGGGCTACCGGCGGTAGCCCAAGGAAATTACAAAAGAAAAAGTTTATAATATAACATAATGTAATAATTTTGTATTACCGTATTAGTTTTACCACAGTAATTAAAATTAAAGTAATTGTTAGATTTATATGCGCTCTCTGCTCTCGAAAAGAAACAAGTTGTCAAGGCGGCATCACTGGAGAAACCGCTGCCGCGAAGGGTAGCCTGTGACCGTTCCACTCACGTCGCACAACTGCCCGTCCCCCACTCCCTCCTGTTTCCATCGTGCACTGTAGGAGGGTGAGTTGCCGCTCTAGTGATCGGTTTCTTGGAAGGCGCGAAGCAACAATATGCTTAGTACGCTAGCTCATTAATGTGATTGTGTTCTTGCAGTGCAGTATTTTAAATTTGTGATTTGTTCGAGTGTCTAAGAGTTATATTAATTGTGAATTATTAAGTTTTTAATTTCCCAATTAAGTGATATTGTGAAAAATATGGCAGAACAAGTTTCTGGAGAGGTTTGTGTTGAAAATGACTGTGTAATAGAAGGTTTATTAAAAGTGCCTTTTAACCGTCGTACATACAACGAGAAAGTTGAAATTGTGAAAATGGAAAGACCAACTCCTGAGTTAAATTTGTCCATGGACGCAAAAGAAAAACAGCGTGAGTACACACGCCATTTCACTTCAACATCATATGGTAAGTGGAATTGGTTGTGTGGTAGTTCTAAACTGTCTAAACTATTTTGCTGGCCATGTTTGTTATTTAGCCGTGAAACTAATGTGTGGTCAAAAGAGGGGTTTTCTAATATGAACTCCCTTCGAACGGCAGTCCTAAAACACGACAAATCAAAAGCTCATATTTATAGTAGCATGAACTTTGCAAACTTTGGGAAGACAAGAATTGATTTACAGCTAGATAAGCAAAAAGTTCTACACATCAACCAACACAATGCTCTTGTGAAAAAAAATCGGGAGATTTTACTGCGTCTTATTAACGCAGTCTGCTTTCTAGGAAAACAAGAATTGGCTTTTCGGGGTCATAATGAGAGTGTGGAATCAGATAATAGAGGAAATTATATTGAATATTTAAGTTCCTTAAGTGAATTTGACCATTTACTGGCCAATCATCTTGAGAGTTCAACAGTATTCCGTGGTACTTCTCCCGCAATTCAGAATGACTTAATATTTGCTATAAGTGGGGTTATGATAAAGAACATAAAATCTGAAATAGAAGAAGCACCTTTTGTGGCCATTGTTGTTGATGAAACAAGTGACTGCTCTAATCAGAGTCAATTGTCCACTGTTTTAAGATACGTCGACAGTACTGCCAATGTTCAAGAACGGTTTATAGGATTCACAAATGTCAGTTCGGGCAAAACTGCTGCTGCTTTGTTTCAGCATGTGGAAGGTGTTATAGCAGAATACAATGTCGGCAATAAGTTAATTGCATAGACATACGATGGTGCTTCAGTTATGGCGTGAAATATTAATGGCTTAAAAACAAAAGTTCAAGAAAAGTATCCTCAAGCACTATTTGTCCATTGTTACAGCCATGTTCTCAATTTAGTTTTGCAACAAACTACTTTATCCATTCCAGAATGCCGCATTTTTTTCAAAACACTGTCGGGTTTAGCTGCAATTTTTCTCATCATCTCCTAAAAGATCAAAAAAACTCAAGGAATTTATGAAAAAGAAACTCCCAAAAGTAGCACCAACTAGATGCAATTTTACATCTCAGCTTGTAAATACAGTAAAGGAATACAGAGAACAACTGACTGCTTTCTTTGAAAATATCATTTGTAATGACTCTGAAGAAAACTGGGATGATGATGTAATTGTGCAGGCTCAAGGATATTTGTATTTTTTCACACAGTTTCAGAATATATTTCTTCTTGAAGTCTATGCTAGAGTGTTCGCACATACAGATGTGCTCTACAATATTCTTCAGACAAAAAGTCTAGACATAGCATACTGCTTGCAAGAGGTATCAAAGTTAAAACATACTATATCCGAGTTCAGACGTAGTGGGTTTCCGTCCATATGGAGTAATATGGAAAATGAAAATTCTTCAGACAATACAATGGAACCACCATTAAAGCGAAGAAAAGGAAATGATGAATTGAAATACAGGCAGCTGTACTATAGCATACTAGATCGTATGCACATGGAAATTACTGACAGATTTTCTGATTATGGAAAGCTTCACTTCACACATCTTCTAGATTCTCAAAAATTTTCTGCTTATAGAGAAAACTTCCCGAATGAGGCACTAAACAAATTATTTCAGTCCTATAACAGTCACTTTGATCAAGTACGTTTGAAAAATGAATTAAGTGTAATATATTCAGCAGAAGTCTTTGATTTTTCGAACAAACCTATCCATGAAATATTATCTGCCATATATGAAAACCAGCTGAACCAAGTTATTCCTGAAGTCCTTAAATTGGCAACATTAATTGTGACAATACCAGCTACGTCAGCATCGGTAGAAAGAACATTTTCTGCGTTGAAGAGAATAAAATCCTACTGTAGATCAACTCATACACAAGAACGTTTATCCGGCTTGGCACTGATGTCAATTGAAAAGTCATTTCTACAGAAACTTTGCAAGTGGCCCAACTGTAATTTCAATGACGAAGTCATCAAAGTATTTTCGTCCCAATCAAGACGTCTGGAATTCACATATAAATAGGTAAGGAATTTTATTATAGGGTTTTAAAAATATATTTTGTGTAATAATAGGTTCAGTGGTAGCCCAGACCCTTAAACCAGTATACGCCACTGTACCAAACCCTCTGCAAAGTCGCTCAAGTTTTGGAAGGCTAAAACATAAGTAAACTTAGGGTGACCAGATTCACATCGATAGAAAAGAGGACACAAAGCTTAAAAAAAAAAGGAGGGCATTGTTCGAAAAAAGAGGACAAAATATGTACTTAGATTTAGGCTTAGGCCTATATTATACTATAAATTACGTCAATATCTATTTTCTTACAAAATATTTACAGTACAGTCGGCCTGGGTAGCATAGTTGGTATAGTGCTGGCCTTCTGTGCTCGAGTTGTGGGTTCAATCCTGGCTCAGGTTGATGGCATTTAAGTGTGTTTAAATGCTACAGGCTCCTGTCAGTAGATTTAATGACATGTAAAAGAACTCCTGAGGGACAAAATTCCAACACACAGGCAACACTGATATAACCTCTGCAATTGTGAGCATCGTTAAATAACCTATAATTTTAATTTTTTTTTCTTACAGTACAGATTTAAGCTTATACCATAATTAAAAGTATGTTACTATTATAAAATAATTATGGTAAGACTTAGTAATAATGATTTTATAGTTAGCTACATATGAAAATCAAGGGAACTATAATTATTAAAGAGGACAGAAAATATATATTTAGATTTAGGCTTAGGCCTATATTATACTTAAAATTATGTCAATATCTATTTTATTACTTATGATAAAACTTAATATAAAATGACTGCACAGTTAACTCCACATGAAAGCAAAGGGAACTATAAATTACTATCAAAATACATAAAAAGACCGCACAAAATGTGAATTTAATATTACTTTGTAAGCAAAGAGAGTTATGATCGTTGGCAAAGGGTATATTTCGTCTATGCTGCTGCCACCTACAGACAAATTACTTGAAAAAGGCGTCAAATCAGATAATTTCAAAATATCAGGCATACAAGTTACGAAAAGAAGGACATTTCTTGATTTTTTTTAAATCCGCCTCGACCCCAGGCAAAGGCCTAAAAAGGAGGACATGTCCTGACAACAGAGGACGTCTGGTCACTCTAAGTAAACTTGGTCGTGTGTGTGTTAGTGATATACCCCTCTTCAACTATGTAAGGTTAACATCGTGTGATGTAGAACGTTCCTTTTCTCAATATAAGGCATTGTTCTCAGATAATAGGCAAGGATTTGTGATCCACAATCTGGAGATGACATTTGTTGTGCACTGCAACTCCAGTCAGCATTTTACATCTGATGTTTAGCTGCAATTGATGAGTTTCAATATAATTTTTTATAGTAAGTTACGAACATTCTGATGTTTTTGTTTACATTTTCAGGAAATGTTTTTTTTTAGTTTTAGCACATTTTTCAAATTTTTAGCACATAAAAAATAAATATTTTAAAGTATTTTAGCACAAAAATCCAGGCCCTAATGATGAGATTTATCATATTTTTAAACTCGACTGTGCAATATCCCATATAATGATTTAATATGCCTGCAAAGAGTAACTCTCTTTCAGTCAAGCATGCCTTAAAAGCAATCTGTGTAAACGAAAATTAAATCTAAACAGTTCAATGAAATATCCAAAAGTCTGTTTCTGAATACAATCAATCTGAAAGTCTAAAATCCCATACAATTCAAACAATTTATATTTCAGGTACTGTATATAAGGTGCACCATGAGCTGAACGGCTAGAATGTCTGCTTTCCAAGCTGGTAACCCGTAATTCGAATCCCAGAGGATCCAACTAGAATTTGAGATGGACTAATCCCCTATTGATATTTCACCATTGCTCCATTAATCATAATATGATGCTAAGTAGTTCACCACCTACAGTGTACTAAGGGCAATGCCTTCATGGTGGCTGAGAGCTTCTGTGCATTACCCATTAGAGGAGAAACTTGGGTGAATGACGAAAGTCAAGTGACACACAGATATATATATCAGCTATTTTGACCACAAAAACTTCCATCAGGTGAAAACAATGAAATTATACTGAATATCACAAAAATGTTTGTTTCTGATTAAATTTATACCTTCTTCATAAATATGATAATTAAAGATACCCACTGTGATAATATGGTGGGCGGAAAGTGTGCTCTTGTACAGACCATCGTGGAGGGAAGATGACGAAGTCAGCAATAGCCGTGCCTGGTTTGTTAGATGGACATGTTAGCACTGTGAAAATCGATGGATCCTGTCAGAAACCATAATGAATTAATATTTTACCTGATCAAAGACCTGTTGTAAACTAATCAAATGACGTACAGTAAGTCATCACAGAGCATTTTAAAATTTATTTTTATTTTATTTTAGTAGATTATTTTACAATTCTTTATCATCTTCGGTTATTTAGCATCTGAATGAGATGAAGGTGATAATGCCAGTGAAATGAGTCCGGGTTCAGCACTGATAGTTACCCAGCATTTGCCCACAATGGGTTGAGGGAAAACCCCGGAAAAACCTCAACCAGGTAACTTTCCCCGACCAGGAATCGAACCCGGGCCACTTGGTTTCGCGGCCTGACGCGCTAACTGTTACTCCACAGGTGTGGACGACACACAGAGCATCAACAAGAGTTGTGAGGCACATTTAAGTTTACCGTTTATGTTTTCAAAGAGTTGAGTAAATCCACAATTTTCAAAGAGAAGTCTCATTAAGGGTTTTAAACACATATGACAACTTTATAAATTTCCATGAAATTTTTATGCTTTTAACAGGAAACCATTTATATTTTAAGGAGAGTTAATTCCATATATATTTCTATCTCAATGACATAAAATGCGTAGGTCTACAATTTTTAAAATGTCTTAACAACAACAAAGTAGTATGTAAAATCTATACTAATAATAAATCTGTAGCCGAAATTTTTCTGGTAATTTTCGATTTTCCAAAAATAATTGGTCCTAACAAATATAATTAACCACCCTGAAACAGAAAATCGCTTTTTTGAAATTTTTGTTTGTATGTCTGTCTGTCTGTATGTTTGTTACCTTTTCACGCGATAATGGATGAACGGATTTCGATGAAAATTGGAATATAAATTATGTTCGTTGTAACTTAGATTTTAGGCTATATGGCATTCAAAATACATTATTTAAAAGGGGAGGTTATAAGGGGGCCTGAATTAAATAAATCAAAATATCTCGCTTATTATTGATTTTTGTGAAAAATGTTACATAACAAAAGTTTCTTTAAACATAATTTGCGATAAGTTTTATTCCTTGAAAAATTTTGATAGGACTGATATTTAATGAGATAAATGAGTTTTAAAATTAAAATAACTGCCATCTAAGGCCATATAATGAAATAAATAACAAATGACTTCGTCTATAAGGGGCCTTGGACAGCAACAATCGAAAGCTATGAAAGATAGCCTACAGAGAATGTTTCTGTGTTTGTATGAAGTAATATCGGAAGCTAAATTAACCGATTTATATAATTAATTATTATTTCACCATTGGAAAGTGTAGTTTCTCTAGATGGACATAATGCTATAATGTTATTACAGTAACTTCTGATATAATATAATGTAATATAATATAATATAACATAATATAATATAATATAATATAATATAATATAATATATGTAATGTAATGTAATATTATATAATATAATTTAAGTTATTTGAAGGGTTCAGAACCATAGTGGGCCAAACGCCATTTACTGCATACATAGAAAACAAGGGTTAAAATTAAGTTATTACCATAATTTAATGCAAGCCTATAACAAGTAAAATAAAGTATACACATTAAATCTAAATGATGTCAATGTTCATTAAACTATGGTTGCATGTAATAAAAATTAGAAATATGTTGAAGGAATTGTCATTGCACCAATGAGTGGTCTCTGGACCAAAATGATCGCATTTTAATTATTTGGATGCAATTTAAATTAAGTAACATTAAACGATTTATCCTTCTACCAAACACGAATGTTCCCTGGATCAAATGTCCTATTTTAATTATGTAATTACTTTATATTTATTTCTAACGGGTGCAGCAGAGCGCACGGGTACGGCTAGTAAGTCATAAATACGCATATGCATAAAATGGCTTTAGTGGTTCTATGTCTCGATTGTAATTAAAGTGTACTTACACAGTGGTCAAACTGTACAGCATTCACAACCATGAATAGTGCCAAGTTGTATTTGTATGGAACATAATTTCCATGCCACGCAACTACATCAAAAGGACTATGGTCCTGCTCAGCTTGAAATAGATGGCCTTGAAATTTGGATACGACCTGGTAGCCTTTCACATCTCTGTCTTCAAACCATGCTACAGGAGATAGAAAATCACGTGGGTTTGCCAAGCCATTTGCACCTGGAAATTCAAGTTAAGCATTTGAAATACAGGGTATATGTTGTTTATTACTTGAAAAAATTATGCAAAATGTTTGATTTGCTGAAGTAAATATACCACAGATAGTGTATATACGAAGAATTATGTACCTAAGTACATATTAAATACTGAGAATTACTTAGTTCTGTATATTAATGATTATAGAAATAGAGGATTAATTTTTAATGATATTACAAGGATAATAAGGAAGAAATTATCCATGAAATTATAGCCCAATCACCAAAACCTACATCATTTTTATGATTCAAGAATCAGCAATAAAAAAGTTTTAAGTATCTGGTGAATTATATTTTGGTTAGTTCATTTTCGTATTTATTTATACAATATTATTTTTATTTCTACATATAAGCTTATTTTACATTTATTTTTCTTTCTACATATATATAGTAAGAATTATTTACAATTATTTTTAACACAGTTGTTGAACTACCATGGCTTAAGAATAAAAAAATGCAGTCATAACATATTGAAGTATGACATTTGCGTCATATCTTCTGTAAAGGCAGTTTCTATTAACAGTGAGGAATTATACCAAATTACCACTATATAAATCACTAATGTTACGTCTTTATCGATGCTTACCAATTGGTCCTAGATATGGCAACTGAAAATGAGTGTCAAATACTTCTAGGATATATCCACGTGTTGGTCCACTGATATTAACAGAAAACCGCATTCCTTGCTATGGAGGAAAGGTATATTTTCATTAAAATTTGAAATAATTATGGCAGTACTATAATTACTTATCAAAAGAGTCTCTCACCTGTATAACACATATCTCATTGGGCTCTACTCTCATCTTGCCGAACTCTGTTGTAATATCCAGTATTCCTTGCTGTGGCACTTGAAAGAACATGGAAAGTATGTCTTTATTACTACGATTTCAATGAGTAAAGATATCTACACGTATTTATGTGATATTTTTTTTTAGTAGGTTATTTTATGACGCTTTATCAACAGCTTAGGTTATTTAGCGTCTGAATGAGATGAAGGTGATAATGCCGGTGAAATGAGTCCGGGATCCAGCACCGAAAGTTACCCAGCATTTGCTCATCTTGGGTTGAGGGAAAACCCCGGAAAAAACCTCAACCAGGTAACTTGCCCCGACCGGGAATCGAACACAGGCCACCTGGTTTCGCGGCCAGACGCGCTGACCGTTACTCCACAGGTGTGGACTATGTGATATTTATTCATGGGGTAGTGTGGAGCAAATTCAATCCATCGATATTTACACTTGTTCCCATCTAAGAGTGGCGATGCCACAGTCCATAAGATGCATATAGCAAATTAAGTAATTGAATAAATTAGAATATATATATATATATATATATATATTGTGACAGCGACGTGAGATTCGAACTCACGACCAGCGTCCCGCAACAAAGCAGATCGCGCGGGCTTCACGGAGCACTAAGGAACGGCGCGCGGCGGAGAAAGGGGAAAGGGCCCACGCGATGAGGGGAGATCGCGCGCGCAGCTGCTTACGGAGGGAAGGGGGAACGGACCTTCCCGACTCTTCGAGAAGTCCGTCGAAGTGGAGATATCCAGATAATTCTCTGCACAGCTGTAGAAATTTCTCGCAACTATGATTTCGCTATGGTAGCTCAGTTGGTAGAGCAGCTGGCTACGGACTGGAAGGTCCGGGGTTCGATCCCAGGTGGTGACAGGATTTTTTCTCGTTGCCAAACTTTCAGAACAGCCCCGAGGTTCACTCAGCCTTCTACAAAATTGAGTACCGGGTCTTTCCCGGGGGTAAAAGGCGGTCAGAGCGTGGTGCCGACCACACCACCTCATTCTAGTGCCGAGGTCATGGAAAGCATGGGGCTCTACCTCCATGCCCCCCAAGTGCCTTCATGGCATGTTACGGGGATACCTTTACCTTTTTATGATTTCGCTATAAAAGAAGAAATGCCAGCGAACTCGAGTAGTTTTCAGTTGATTAGTCAGCCAGTCAGTGAGAAAGCCAGAGCAAGCAAGCCAGTCTTGTGTACCGGAGTTCGACTCGAGTGTGCGTCCGCAACTGTATCAGCATCCGAAGGCCTGAGTTCGAGTGCAGTGGACCGCAGTTGGAGGGACCTGGGTTCGAGTACAGTGAACTCGAGTGACTGAGCTAGAAGAACTGTGAACTGAGAACTGATAGTTCTGATTTGTAAATAGTGTTTGTAAATATTAGTTAAGATTAACAGTTCATTGTTGTTCGTAATAGGCCAAGTAAATTGTCATTGCCGTCAGTGGAGTGCTATAACGAATACTGTGTTGTGTGAAAATCCAATTGTTGACGAGAGCGTTTAAGGCGAATTGTAGAAAGGAATTATTGTTGTGACGAATAAATTACATTGTTGTTACTAATAAAATTCACTATATATATATATATAGTACAGAAGATTTGGGAAGAGGACGCTAAGTTATAAGCATAAGCATTTCATGATGTTGCTTTGTTAACTGTCCAAAAGCAGGTTTGAACCTCATAAGTGACATAAGTAAAACATTACTCATGAAGGAACTAAGCCAGGAGATAATGGGGTAGGGTGGCCAGTTCCTTTCCCCCTCATATTCATGATAATAATGACTAATTATATAAAGTAAAAAGTGTAATCTTTAAATTTAAACAATAGGATTAACTAAAATAAACAGTAACTTACAGTTAATAATAAACAAATTGTTAAAGAGAGTACCTCGGAAAAAAGAAATGATTATATGTAACATCTACAGTAGAACCTCTATTATCCGTGGTAATGAAGGGGATGGGCTGAACAGTTAATCGAAAAAATCGGATAATCCGTATCATAAAAGGTTTCTGTAAATTTAGTGAATAATATAGTTTGGTAATTTCCTCTATGGACTTGTACTTAACACGCTAGGTAGTGGATCAAAAGTTCACTAATTGAAGTCTTGTTGGCAACGATGGGTTTTTAAGGGCAAGGAAACTTCTTGTAATGGCTACCTGTGGAAAGTTATGAATAGGATCTCGTATTGTGGATTTACATACTTTATATACTCCAAACTGGAATTCTGTTGCGAGATGAGCCACAGTAGTTTCTCTTTCCCCAAACCACTCAATTATTTACACTTTTTTTTTTATATTTAGCAAAACACGCTTTCTTTTGACCCGTAGAAGACATTTCATATAGAAGTTATATAGTACGACAATTCGAACAGTAGACCATACCGTGTAAGAGAAAGGGCTTGTATTAACAATCTCTAGATAAAAATAACGTGCTAATACAAAGCATAATACTTCATATATTTCTGCAGCAAAAAAAAAAAAAGTAACGGATAATCCACCAATAGGTTAATAGGGTGATGGATAATCGGGGTTCTACTGTATATATTTTGATGACAATTTTTGCCCATAAACCTATTCACGTGCAAGTAGATCCTATATCTAACGAAGATTTCTTGAACATGGTGTTACACTAAAAATATTACATTTTTTCATCAGTTGTACCTCGAACAAAGACATTCTCATTAAAAAACACGTTCTATTCATTTTACGTTGTCCTGCACACCTTTAGAACATAATGTAAACAGAAATAATTTTGTCTTCTGAAAATATAGTATACTGCATGGATTTATTGTTACAAATACTATCTTTAAAAGCACAATAAAAATACATTTTATGACATTTTGATCAAATTTTACGAATTTTAAATATTGCCTCAATTAATTTTTTTAGGAATATAAATATTTAAAAGGAGTTATATCACTTACCTATCAAGAAGTCTCCATCCGAGTTATAGAAACATTTGTCCTTCATTGACGTATTGCACAAAAAAATATGAACTGCTATTCCAGATCTACAACGAGGATCTCCAGCTCCACACAAAGTATGCAGACCATCTATAAAATCTGTCTTCTGACTTATAGCTGGGATATCAAATGGAAGCCATCGCATCTGTAGCAGTAATTATGAAAATATATTTCAAATCCACTTTGAATATAAACGTAATAATCAACTAAAAAAGGAAAGAATTCTATAGCTAAATAGATTGCCAAACAATTTTTGATAAATGAAATAAGGTCTGAATTGGTCCAGTGCCAAATAAGAATGCTTATACTCGTTAGCAATGAGATAAAAGGAGCTTCATATTACAGACACATTATACAGTTAGTCGAGAGTAGATGGAGGAGAATGGCTTATGCATTTTATATATTATACTTTTCTTTGTCAATGAACAATGAAATATTATGTTGTTGTTGTCTAATGCCAGGCATTTAACTGTCAATGATTCATACATAATTCGAAGGTAATGGTTTCTCATCAATAGTAATATATTACCTGATTCGGATTTGGTAAGTTCTGGTCCCAATTGTTAGAGAGGTAATGTGTCTTGATGCGTATAAAAGGCTGATGTATTACTGAAGGTCGAATCCGATAAAGCCATGACCTCTTATTCTCTGTGCGTGGAGCTACAGAAGTAATATAAAAAAAAAAGTATTCATTTATAAAACAATTTAAATATAGCTTCATAATGTTTAATAGTCTATGGTAACAATTTACAATACAATACTTGAGGAGCTCATTTTCAAAATGACTCTTGTACACCTGATAATGAAAATGAGCTTCCTGTGTCCATGCATTCTTCAAATCTCTACTAACAACTGCCATGATTTGATTTCAGAACGCCCTCTAAACCACTAAAATCATGCGTTAAAAGTGACTATTGGAATCAAAATGACCCTTGACCATAGTAAAATTGGGACAAAATATTAGTTCCAGCTTTGGAATCAAAGAGTCTGATGCTCTCATTTCATTCTAAATGCACTCAACCTCTTTGGTTTCATAATGTCTCTTGGCTAGCTGGTAAGAAATTTTACACTTAAAAACGTTTCTCGTGATTTCCCACAAAGTTATGGGAATGGACAAGGGTCGTTTTGAAAATAAGCTTCTCACCTAAAATTAGAAAGTTATAAATATAAAAAAATAAAAGAGAATGAACATGTATTTGTCTTTCAGTGTCTTGAAATATCGTAATTTTCATGGCTTAAGAAGATTCCTTGGTCTGGCCTCAATATGTTACATCTTATTCCAGCATTTCAAATTTGTGTACAGCAACTTGAGGCCATATACGACTTCATTCTTGGACTACGATCATTATACGAGTGTGATTCCAGAAGTAATCCACACTGCGCATGTGCTCCCTATTCCATGGAGCTGTGTGATCCATGTTGACTGTGGTAGCAATGGGAGTTCCTCCGAACAAATCTGCACTAGTTCAAATTAAATCGAGTAAAAACTTCTTTATGTAAAGTGCTTGAAATGGATGACGAAAATTTGCCAGGTCTCGTTAATTAAAATTGAAACGTCATATATGCTGACGGAAATTTATTAACTACTTTGAGAAGTGTGTGGTGGCTCTACAGTAGATCATAGCACTATTTCTCTGTGGTCTTGATGTTTTTATGAAGGTCATATTGTTACAGAAGACAAGCAACACCCTGGAAGACCAAGATCGTCTACAGACTACACTTCAGCAGTTTTGGAGGAAGATCTACTGATTATGCTCCTTTTGGCACATCAATCACTGCAGATTACTCCTCAAAAAGTTTGAGTACAAAATTGCTCCAAAAAAATTGCCAGAATGACCACAGATGTTAGTCTGGTATATTGTTTCTTTATTGCTCATTGCCGAGTCAGTGACAGATGTACCAGTATTGACCCAGCCTATAGTCCGAATATGAGTCCACTACAAGGGTCAATGTTTTACAACATTAAATGACCTAAATACAACTAATTGTATCCCAATGCATCCGAGAACTAAACTGCATCCAACAGCTATCACATCATTGCAAAGCATTCATTGAACTACAAGAGGAATATTTTTAACCAGTGGCGAGGCGTGAGATATCTGTAAATCCTACCACTGAAAAACGAATTATTATTACTATTATTATGCTTTTGGGTGAATGCAAATGTCATGTTAGGACACATACAGTTTTATTTGTATTTCAGGTCAATTCTGCAATGCTTATTGTCAAAAACTTCAATCATGGAGCTGTAAAATGAGACTTATACCAAAATTTCTGGAAATGTCGAATGTAATTCTCGGTTTTCGTGTTCAGATTAGAAAGTTGTGGCGTGAGCCATTCATGATTTATTATATCACAGTTATTTTCATATTTTACTTCCACAAACTTTTCAGCACACAGTTACAGTCCGAGAAATTAGGAACATTTGAACAGTCTCTTTCATAATAATGGCCCAGAAATTCAGTAATTATACAATGATAATTCATATGCATATCAAATAATTAGTTCAAAGTTTAGAAATCCAATATTAAAAAATATTAACACTTCACATAAAAATGAACTAAATACTCGTAAAATAATTACTATGCACTATGTTTGATAAAATATCACTTTCAATAATGTAATTTGATGTAAACAAAAACGTTAAGGTCAATATTCAGCTAACATAACTGCACATGACATACCCTTACTGGTGCTCGTCTTTGGCTCCTTGTTTCTTGCTGGTGGCACTTCATGGCCAAGCAAAATGGAGAATACTGAGGACGTGCACACACTTATAATTGATGCTCACACATGGTACAACAACAAAGTGTACGGTTAGGCTTCACTACAAGAACGAACTCTGTCAGAGACTGTGAGTGAATAAAAATACTATATTCAGGGTTTTACATGTATACCTCGCCACTGTTTTTAGCATTCTTAATGTAAGTAGATTTAAGAAATAAAATTTATACTTATACAAATTAAATTAGTTCACCAGTGTGCAGTAACAGCACGTGTGACTGTGAAACGAGCGAGTCCAGGCTCAAATCCTGGTTGGGGTTTTTTCCAAAATCTTCCCCTTCAACCAATTAAAGCAAAACTGTGATATAGCTTTTGGCGTTAGACGTAGGATTCATTTTGACTTCATTAATTTCAACTTCATGTCATCTTTTAATAGTTTCAGGTCAACAGAGGAAGCAGTATCATAACTTACATACAGATGGCATCGATCTGAGGAAGCTGTAGAAGTCCCAGGGGGATGGACAGGTTTTAGTAGCAGACTCCATCAGAACTGGGTGGTATGAAGCTGAATCGACATATGGTACCAAATAGTGAATCATGATACCTACATGTCCATTCTTGTTTGATGTATATAATAGTTTAATGTATGTTTGTTTCCATTATATTTAATATATATTTTGGTAGTTTTATGATTGTAATAATTGTAAATGTGTACAGGAATGCAGTCTTCAGGTCATAGAATGCAACAGGATGTAGTACTGTGACTTGCATGCAGATAACATCATTCTGGAAAAGCTGCAGAATTCCCAGGGGGATGGAGAGCTTTTGTACCAGACTCTGTCCGAATTGGGTGATGTGTAGCTGAATCAATAGATGGCATCTAACAGTGAATCACAATACTTACAGGAATGTGATCCTATGGACTTAAAATAGCCTCTTTCAAAGTAAATAAGCACAATAAGCATAATGGCGCAGTGAAAACCTTTAGGCCCTCCTCTGTAAATTTTTCTTTTCTATTCTTATTTACTAATGTACTTATACAGTACATCTGTGCATTATTTCTGGGATCACTCTCGTAGTTTATCACGGCTTTCTTTTTAAGACAAAGTATTGTAAAACAGAAGAAATCGACATCAGTATTTTACAGGAAGAGACGAAATAATTTACCTGTTTCTATGGATATTCACTCACTCAGTCGGTCGGTCGGTCAGTCATTTGGAAGGTCCCATGCCCAATCCTACCCTAATTTGAGTTGTTCTTGGTTTCCAAAGTTTCTTCAGGTAAATATCAAGATAGTATCTATCTCAAAGGATGATGACCCACATAATTTCCAATCATATAACCCTTCATTATTACATGAATCCATATGTCATCCATGCATCTTTCGCAACAGATCAGGAATATGTCTAAGAAGCATAGCAACTAGCTGGGTGTGCTCCACTTTGTCGAGATGCAAGATAGGCTGTAATGCCATGGATCACGAGCAGCAACCACTGACTCAACCATTCTCTCTTGATAAAATTGAATGCTACTGTCAGAATTACTTTTGTGAATTTGTTTCTAGTATTAACTCATCTAATGAGCATATGTCATCAATATTGCATTTTTTCGTAATAAAAACACATACCTGTAAATGCAGTTCCAGATAGTTGTTCTGCATACAAACCATAAGGGCATTTTTGAGGATTGTTCTGCCCTTTCGGTAAAGCACCAGGACAACGAGGATCTTCAGATACGAATTCACTACCAAACCCAGATAAATACTGAAACATTGAATAGCAATTGTGAGAGTTTTATTAGTTATTTTATAATGCCTTCGGATATGATTAACAAACGCCTTTTTTAAATTCTGCTAGGCTGGTCTAGTTGAATTTCTGAGGTGGAGGAACCTACAAAGCAGGGATCATTTGCCCCAATGTTGATGGCTAGCTCTGCCATCGAAAGCTTAGAAGCAAATATCGAACTCACCTGGCTGAGAACATATTGAATATGTTAACCCTCCACAAGCTGACCTGAAATGCATACGCTGTAAGTTAAGTGGGTATGGGGTACAAAATGGACCCCGTCAGCTTGCTGAGGGTTAAGGGGAGTTGAATTACGGTGTGGGCTAGAAAAGATTATTAAATTTTCCCTAGCATATTCTCATTCAGAAACAGGTTTCTTTTATTTGCAGTAAGTTTGTGACATGGAAAATCAAGCTGACATTTCTTATCGCCCTGTGAAATCAATTGTTGTTGGCCAGACTTGATCCTGTGAACTTTGGAATAATCGGAGAGCCTGTGACAATTTGGCCACCAAGGACGAATTTACAATTTTACACTTCCACCATTTTTCCTCTGATCTAAAGCATGAGAAACTGCTTCCCATACGGGGGGAAAATGTTACATTCTTTTCCTTATCTCCATTTCTTATTTATTGTTTTCCTTAATTACAGCCTATGATTTTGATAGGTATCTCGCAACACTAGAGGATAAGTAGAACCGCAACAATTAACAAATAAGTTTCGATTACAACACTAATGCAGTGGCGTGCTAGTATGCATTTTGTAGATCACAATAACATTAAAATATGAAATTCAGTTACCAGCAATCTGGTTTCTGTCGATCACTGAGGAGTGAAGTCATTCTAAAACAAAGTGTAACCCCATTTCTCTTTACTGTTGATTTATGATGCAAAACTGTAGTTACTTTAATGCCTTGTACCATTACATTTTATGTCGGTGACCACAGGTTCAGTAAGATTATCTATAAAAGGCTTCAAGAACATATTGAAATAAGGGAAGAACAACAAGGATTTAGAAAGGACAGAAGCACAATAGATGCTATTTTTATATTAAGACAGATAGTCAAAAAAGCGAGTGAATTCAGAAACCCAATGTATTTGAAATTAATGGTAATTAATGGTAAAATTATAGAACAGGTCATGAGTTTCAAATATTTAGGGGTTAATATAACAAGTCATCTGGATGTAATAAATGAAGTAAGAGATCAAGTCTCCAAAGCCTCCAGACTGTCGGGTTGCCTAAGGGATGTAATATGGAAGAATAAATATCTCAATATTGAAAGTAAAATGAAAATCTTTAAAACCACAATAAGACCAGTGAGGACGTATAGTGCAGAAACCCGTGCAGAGACAAAAAAGACTGAACAACTCATGCATACAGCAGAAATGAATACGAGCCATAGTTGGTAAAACTAGACATGATAGAGTAAGAAATGAAGATGTGAGACAACAGTGCAAGATAATGGACGTTAAAAAGTTCATAAATAAGAGAAAGAAAGAATGGAACTCGCACATAGACAGAGCAGATAGCTCAAAACTTATTAAAATAGTACGTGATATGATTCCCAGTGGCAAAAGAGATGTGGGCTGACCGAAAAAACAGTGGAAGGAAGGACTGATGTCATCTTCTACTGAATCGTCTCCTGTGTGAAGACAAACAGGCCATGTGCCTATACAAAAGAAGAAGAAAGACCACAGGTTCCCATCTCAAGTTGCTTGCCTAAAACCCCTCTATATTCAGTGAAAATATTTCAGTATTGTTCATTAATAACCTGTATAAAGTTATCATTTATATTCATATTATTACTGTTACCAGGATCAAGTGGATAAAAGAACAAAAAAAATCACTTGTTGCAATGACAATGAGTAACTAGAAAACAAAATTTTAATTCGATGAAGCATTGTGGGTTTACAGATGCAAGCAGCAATGGTAGTGAGGGGGGGGGGGACCTTCGGCTGGTAAGCTGACAAAAACTCCAGGAACATTTGCTGGAACTTCCTGTAGTTTGAATTAATTTTTGACAAGATGTAAAAACAGAACACGTGTAATGAAATTTTACTATTGTTTTAGCTCATTCAGTTAGTAGACTGCTTCCCACTAAATGGAAAGGCATTCACTATTGTGACATTTAATATGGCAGGATTCTGCAAACAGTTACATTGCCCTTACATTCTTGTTCCATCACTGCACCGTAATATACGAGATTTTGGAGCTTAGTTGTGAAGAATTTTTTTTTCCCCCACCTGCGTGTGAAATGTAATTTCTCCATTTCGGAACTAGCCTACTTACAGGTTCCATTTTCAGGGTCCTATCATCCAAGACCTGGAAGAGTAGCATATTTTGAACTTTATGCTTGTTAGCCCAAATTGAACCAACAAGATTGGCAACTCTTCAAATCTTGAGGTGTATTAGTTCTGAGTATGGAACCTTTAAGCAGTTTCGAAACACGGAGAAATATCGCAACATATGGATGGAAAAGTTATATACATTTACATGGCCACTTCCTCCATTCTGAATATGCGTATTTTATAACAGCCCCAAGTCTTATCCTTATCCCATTTTCGGACCTTCCTTTCTGTAACTAGACAGCTCCTGTCGCTTGAGGAAGGCACAAAGATAGGACTCTTGAGTGGAATACACAAAGAATCATATTGACAATGGACAAAATCAATGTCCTTGATGGAACTGCAACAAATAATGTAATATCTACGCAGTCTTTCGCGCATTCTACTTTCAGCCAAAAACGAATTTAGCATGATTCATGTGTCGTTGATATATTCTGAAGCACTCTGGAGGCCTAAACAAGATAAGTTAATTAGGTACGACTTTGTGGACTTTGGCAATAAAAATGGAATAAACAAGCCTTAAATAACTCCTCTGATTTGTTTTATAGTGCATCCAGTAAAAAAAAAAAAAAGAAAGAAAAAGAAAAAAACTTGTCTCTGCGTAAACAACCACCTAGCAACAGTCAAAGGCTTTTCAAGGGCAACAGGACAACATGCGTTTTGATGATCCTGATCGGGTAGATGGAGGAGAATGCGGTATTTACTTATGCACAATATATCAGTTTTCAAATCAAATTAATTATTACTGGAATGTATCATTCCGACTTCTAAAATATCCAAATTTTTATTGCTCAATATTGGCAAGTATATTATGTATAAACATTGACGATTTCGTATGTAATTGTCTGCGAAGAATGAAATTGCAGAATCATAATAATGAAAACATCCCACGAAGAATATAACGTACCGTATTACAGTATTTCCGTGTTCTGTTCCTAACCAACAGTCCACACCTGTGGAGTAACGGTCAGCGCGTCTGACAGCGAAACCAGGTGACCCGGGTTCGAATCCCTATCGGGAGGTTTTTTCCGGAGTTTTCTCTCAACCCAATACGAGCAAATGCTGGGTAACTTTCAGTGCTGGACCCCGGACTCATTTCACCGGCATTATCACATTCATTTCATTCAGAAGCTAAATAACCTAGATGTTGATAAAGCGTCGTAAAATAACCCAATAAAACAACCAACATGTTTAAGATTTATTATTCCACGTACGGTAATTGAAATATTACCGGTAGTCTGCATTCTACATAGACGAGTTTATTATTATTTTTTTTTTTTACAATCTCACAATGTAAAACTATGTATTACTGAAACAATTAGTACTGAAAATGTCAGCAGATAATACTACTATCTCATTACAATATAATTTTGTTATAACGTACTGATACTTCTGTGGTATACAAACATCTGTGCATCGCACGTTGTATTTCGGTGAAATAAAATGTTACGTCATTCTTTTTTCGAACTTAATCGCGGGGCACACAATTAGGTATTGTCTGGTTGGTATACATTACGGTAAAAATTCCATCCATTTTATATTATGCAATACATTTAATAATGAGAATAGATAACAATATTCTTTCGTAAATTCATGGGCAGTTTCGTAGAGCACATGATCTATCATTCTGTAACCTGGTACAACAACGAAGTATATTTGTATCGAACTCTCACACTTGCATATCTAAATTAAATACACTGTAACGATAAGCAAAAGGCGAAATTATGGACGTTTTATATACTTTTACTCATAACAGTTTCTACGAATAAACAAAATACATAAATGCACTATACAAAGGAAGATTTATAAAATAGTCACTTACCTTAAGATCAATGTCCATTTTTATGATTTATGCGAGGATATTAAAAGAACCTTCTTTCTTCGTGCCTGGAAGCGTTATAATAAGCTCAGAATCGCACTCCAGCCGGGAGATGTATTAACTGAACTAAAGATAGGGATCCAGCAGGTAAAGTTTTGAGGTCATCCAGGTTTGCTTACGACCGAGAATCCAGCCAAACAAGCTACAGGCGTGTAAGTTGTGTTGCGTAAATACTTATCAGAATACATAACTAGGCCTATAATCTCCTGTCACATTCTCCAGCAGAACAAACAAAACTTGCGCTGTCACTGTATGGCCCCTTATGGCACATCCAGAATTACAGGATTGTTTGCATTATTATTAGGCATCACTGGACAATTATGAATGATTGAAGGGACTGAGGGATTAAGTTACGAATGTTCTATTTCGCAGGTATTTTGTGTACATTCGCATGACGAACGAATTGTTTAGTCAACTGTCGAAAAACATGTTGAAACCTCATACATGACATAAGGCATCATTCATGAGGCGAGCCAGAAGATAATGGAGTAGGGTGGTCAGTTCCTTTCCCCGACGAATGGATAATGCTAAGAAATTACAATAACAATATTTACCAAGTTAAGTACGTAGAATGCCGATTTTTTTTTATTATAAACGGTGTCTTATATCACAATCGTCAAAGTAAAGCTTATTCCCTGAAAATTTATTCGCACTTCACTCGACATTTCAGTGAACCTCTGGTAAAAGACCTTGTTCTTGAAACCATGTTAATTTTGATCATTTTGATAATAGCAAGAAATGCAGTGCTGTTAACATAATGACGAACAGCAACAATGTTATGTTGGATAGGTATACAAACAACATTAGATTCCATTTTGTCACCTTTACAAGAGTAGGCCTACAGTTTTTTCTTCATCTAAGAAGTACAATAATAAAAATGAGGTTACACTGAAAAAAGTTTTCGCGATTTTTGTAACGATATTTCAATGCACGGTTCCCCAAAAAAGGAACGAGACGACTCTTGTTGATGCGTAAGTTTTATAGCGCGGTTCACACGATATTGATGTAACCATGCAGAAAGACATCTGGCCGTGCATGCGTATTTTCACTCTATTCCAACGTACATACCAGTCAAAATGTTATTAGTTATCTGTCCATTTCTGGTACAGATCCCTAATTACATCTCATGATCTTTTATATAAGTATTTAAGGAACCGTGTGGAAAAAAGTCACTTATCGTGAGTGTAAAAATAATGTTATTATGAAATGATAAATGTAGAACAATGATAAAGACCACAAGGACCACGAGAAAAATAACGACAAAGATCACGACAAGAACCAGGACCATGATATGGATTATAAGAAAGAGAACAAGAACCACGGCAAAGACAACAGCAACTATTATTATAAGGACAGGACGAAGACAAGACAAGCGCCTCAATAAGGATCACGACATGGATTACAAGGATCATAAGAAGGACCAAGATATGAATCACAAGGGTCACAAAAGGACCACGATAAGAACCAAAGCCGCAATAAGGACTTAGACTATGACAAAGACAACAATTCTACGACAAAGATCTTGACATAGACATCAAATACCACGACAAGGACCATGAAAAGGACAAGAAGAATGATGAGTACCATTAAAATAAACAGGATCTGATAAGGACCATAATAAGAACATAACAAAATAACAAGGGCCACGAGGAAGATAAAGACAAGACCCACGATAAGGATCACGACGTGGACATCGAAAAGCACCACGACAAGAACCATGATAATGATCACTACATGGCTACGATAAGGGCCACAAGGACCACGAAAGCACCATAATAAGGACCATGGCAAAGCAAAGACAAGGACAAGAACAAAGAAATGGACTACGATAAGGATGACGATATGCGTTACGACAAGAACCACAAAGATCACAAGGACAATGACAATGACCATGACAAGGATCATGACATGGACCACTAAAAGAATGAAAATGACGATGAAATGATCACGATAAGGATCACTATAAGCACAATGACCACGATAAGAACCCTATAAAGACAATGATAATGACCAAGAAATGATCACTACAAGGACGACGATAAGGACCCTGATAAGGAAACTACAGGGATAATGACCACGGTAAGAATCACGATAAGGATCACTATGAGTACAATAACTGACCACGATAAGAACACTACGAGTACAATAACTAAGATAAGGGCAACTTTACTACAAGGACAATTACCACTATAAGAACACTACATCGACAATGACAATGACCACGATAAGGGCCATTACAAGGACACTGCCAATGACCACGCTAAGTAACACGTGGACCACTAGAAGAACAATGACAGAGACCACGGTATCACCTTAAGTATCAGGACTACGATAAAGGCTATGACAAAGACAACGACTACTATAATGGTCACGACAAAGACAACAACGACCATTATAAGGACAATTAACAGGATAAGAACAAGGAAAACGACGAACACAACCGTAAGAAACATGACATGTACTACGACAAGCACCAGGATAAAGATCACATCTAGCCACCGACGTGGCTCAGTCGGTTAAGGCGCTTGCCTGCCGGTCTGAAGTTGCGCTCGGGAGCGGGTTCGATCCCCGCTTGGGCTGATTACCTGGTTGGATTTTTCCGAGTTTTCCCCAATCGTAAGGTGAATGCCAGGTAATCTATGGCGAATTCTCGGCCTCATATCGCCAAATATCATCTCGCTATCACCAGTCTGATCGACGCTAAATAACCTCGTAGTTGATACAGCGTCGTTAAATAACCAACTAAAAAAGATCACATTAAGGACCACGGCACGTATTATAAGGACCAGGATAACCATTACGACCTGGACCACAACAAAAATCATGATAAGGACTACATGAGCCATGATGAGGGTCACAAGTACGAAGAAAAGACCACGATAAAGATAGCGATAAGAACCAAATAGACGATAAGGACTAAGGCCACAATAAGAATCAAGACCACTATAAGGACCAAAACATGATAAGAACCAAGACCACGATAAGGACTGACAAAGACAAGAAAAACAATAAAGGCCATTAAAATGACAAAAATAACATAAGGACTACGACAAAGAGAACAAGGACCA
This sequence comes from Periplaneta americana, assembly GCF_040183065.1. Taxonomy (NCBI): domain Eukaryota; kingdom Metazoa; phylum Arthropoda; class Insecta; order Blattodea; family Blattidae; genus Periplaneta; species Periplaneta americana. The sequence goes on from NC_091129.1 coordinate 110,380,800, forward strand.
TGATAAGGAACATAACAAAGACAAGGTTCATTAAAAGGACAAGAAACACAATAAGGATTACGACAAGCACAATGACATGGACTAGGATCAGGATCACAACAGAGACCACGAAAGGACCACGCAATCACCATGGTAAGGACCACGACAAAGACAACAAGGATCATGATAAGGACCACGACAAGTATAATACAAAGACAATGACAAGGATCACGATAAGAATCACGATATGGGCCACGACAAGCACCACGTTAAGGATTACGACTTAGACCACGACAATAACTACGATAAGGATCACGACAGGGACCAGGACCACGATAAGAACTCTGAGAAAACAACAAGGATCACGATAATGGCCATGACAAAGACCAAAACGTTATAAGAACCTCAACAAGGACAAGGATACAGACAAGATAAATGATAAGTATCATTATAAGAAACACGACATAGATCACGACAAATACTGTGATAACGATCACGAGAAGCACAAGACGACGATATGGCCCTTTACTATTTACAATTTATATCAACAACATATCAGAATCTCTAAAGTACTGCCAACACCATCTCTATGCAGACGACCTTCAAATATACATAAAATTCCACACTGACGAAATAAACGATGCAATAACTAAAATTAATGACGATCTGGACTCAATCTGGACATGGACACGGAAATTCCGACTTAAACTAAATCCAGAAAAATCACTGTCAATCATTGTGGGCCATTCACGTTTGTTAAGCACTATTACCATATCAAATTTGTCCCTGATTAAAATATACGGCACCAAAATTCCGTTCAGTGAATCAGTAAAGAATCTAGGTATTTATATGGATAAAAGTTTAAATTGGACAAGGATTGCAGAAACCTGCAAAAAAGTATTCTCATTAATCCATTCGTTTAGGCGATTGAAGAATTTTCTACCCTTTTCCATGAAAAAAATGTTAGTGCAAACACTCGTAATGCCCCACTTCGATTACTGTGATATTCTGCTTACTGACCTAAGCGTTACTTCGGCACAGAGACTACAATGTGCTCATAATATGTGCGTCCGTTTCGTCTGCAATATCCGCCGGGCTGATCACGTAACACCATCCCTCGAAATGTTGTCCTGGCTCCGTCTAGAAGATCGTAGGAAAATCCACTGTCTTTCCCTTCTCTTTCACATATTGCATTTCTCCACTCCTGTCTATCTTGCGTCTCGTTTTCAAAATTTATCCATCCATCATAACCTAGACGCACGATCACAACACTCCTCAATATTATCCATTCCCTCCCACCGAACATCTTCATATTCATCTTCTTTCATTGTGGCTGTTCCTCGACTTTGGAATTCCCTACCGAGTAAAGTCAGGGACTGTCAGACATCAAACCAATTTAAGAATAGGCTAACGAAATATTTTTCTAACAATTCTTGTTAACAATAATAGCTGTTTCAGGTTTCTCAATGTTTAATGGTTATCTATATATATATATATATATATATATATATATATATATCACAGATAAATATCTAAATTATCTCATTATTATTATTATTATTATTATTATTATAACTATTTCTTAGCAATGTTTATTATTGTCACACTAACATTACTTATCCAACTTTCATTATTTACTTTCATGTTGTTTTATGGTCTAGATATTAATGTAATAACTATGTAAGCAATTGTATTCAATTAGAATTAGAGTCTGGCTGGGTGGAAGAGAAGGCCTACTGGCCTTATCTCTGCCAGATTAAATAAATAAATAAATAAATAAATAAAATTACATAACAAAGACAACAAGGATCATGATAAGGATCTGGACATAGATAACGAGAATCACAATTAGGAACATGACAAAGTTAAGGACCACGATAAGCACCATAACAAAGACAAGAACCACGGTAAGGGTCATGACCAAAGACAACAAGGATCACTATATCAACCATGACAAGGACAATGACAACGACCATGATTAGGATCACGAAAAGCATCGCGACAAGAATCATGGAAGGGATCAAGACATGGATCACAATAAAAACATGGACCATGATAAGAATTACAAGGACCATGATAAAGACAATGATAGCGACAAATGTCACGATAAGGCACATGACAAAGGCAATTAGGAGAACTGTAAGAACCATTAAATTACAATAAGGGCAACGAGAAAAACATCAATAATCACGATAAGGAGCATGACAAAGACAAGGGCCATGGAATATGACAAAAATAACAAGGACCACGAAGATAAGTCTCACGATATGGACCACGACAAGCACTATGACAAAAATCATTATGAGGTTCACAACAAATACAATAACGACCACGATAAGAATTACAAGTTCGAAACAAAGACAAGGGCAACGGCTGGAATCATCATAAAGACCAAGACTTTGGCCACAACAAGCAGCACAATAAGGAACACGATATGGACCATGACAAACACAAGAAGGACCACGACACGAAAACAAGGACGACAATTGCGATAAGGATCATGATATGGACTATAAGCATCACGATAAGAATTACGACTAGGACAAAGACCAGGATAAGGACCATGCATGACAAAGCAACAAGGACTATGATAACGAGCACAGAAAGATAACAAAAATCGCGATAAACATGACAAAGACAAGAACCAGAATAAAGATTACAATGAAAACAAGGATAACAGTAAGGCCCATGACAAAGACAAGGACCACAGTAAACACCACAATGAGCTCAACGAGTAAGACTATGTTAAGACTCACAACAAGAATCACGACAATGACCAAGACATGACGTAAGACAGGGATCACATGGACCACGACAAACACACTTATCTTGTCGTGATTCCTTTCATGATTGCTGTCTTGGTCCTTGTCAAGATATAGCATTGTTTTTTAGTATTTTGAAACGGTACCTGCCTGTGGTGAGACCAAACGGCTGGATAAAGTCTTGTCGCCACTCGTCTCAGTGGTTCATATACAAATCTAATTACGAGTATTATTGCTGTTTAAAATCAGTTTCTTAATGCTTGTTGTTAAAAACATTCTAAATTTCATTGTATCATTAAAAAAAATTACCCCATTCACATGACATCTGAAGTTCTAAATTATAATAATTGTTTTTTAAAATTTGTCGCAGAATCACGCATTTTGAAATATATATTTTTCTTAATTAACGTATTCATTAATTTTTTTATAATATTATAAGTTTTAATTTTGTATTGTCTGTGATCATTAACTCTTGTCGAAAACAAGTCTCATTGTGCTCGCAATCAGCCACTTAATCCCACGAATCTGTAAAACTCAGTTTTAACGTTGTAAAGGATATATATATTAAAAAACTCGCGGGTATAGGATTCGAACCTGTTCTTTCCTGCATGACATGACATAGCTTTAGCCGACTGAGCTACTGAAACGAGCCAGAGAATTTCTCTTCTATGGGACATGCCGATCTCGTCATAAAGGCCAAAATTTCAATATTACTGCACAATTTTTATATATATCTACTTTCACAACACATTTACTTTTTTTTTTTTTTTTTTTTTTCAGTTTTTCAAGTAAGTTCCGGAATTAGTTCCAACAACAAACCAAATAGATTGAATTTAAATAACTGAATTACACATTATCTTGTGTATCTGGGCTCTGAGCTCTGATCATGTGCAGTAGCTCGTATCTGGGACTTGGAATATTCCATTGTCTCATTCTTTTTTTGGGTAACTGCATGTTAGAATTTTGTATAGTGATAACTAAACATAATCGAAATTAAACAATTTTTATTAAACTGTTTACCGCAATTTCTTCTTTGTGATTTTACGTTAATTTCAATATTAATGGATATAGATTCTTCAAATTCAGTATTTACAGGTATCATTTATTATCTTAATTTCTTTCTGTAGCCACTTCATGTTGCCAATGTTGCCATAGACAGAGAGTACCATGAGTAAATGCCTTAAGGCTTAATGAAACATATTTATGTTACATGGACACATAATAAAACTTAAGGGCAGTATCTAACTTGTGAGTATCACACACACGACTTGTATGAGGAAAAATATCCAGCTGAAATACAAGTTTAACACTAGAAACAACAGACAGAATATATCTCAAAGAAAAATGGCTTCATATCTCTACTGATGGCCTGTACCGGTACATACACAACCGAATGAACCTGGAGCAGGCATCTTCTGTGAACTTTTATTCATTTATGCAACAGTTTGACAATACAGATTCTAGTTTGATGGCGAAGTTGAAGCAATAAGAATAGTATAACTAAATTACTCCCACAAACATTTTGACAACACAGTCCTATTTACAGATTTAACATCTGCCATCCAAGAAATGGGAAATGTAGATCCTCTTCAACACGCTGGAACATGATGAATACAGGACATTTTAGAGGCAGTTAAAATACAAGACTAAATTTATCATCATTTCGTGGATTCCTTGGTATAGTGGAATAGAGAGCAAGCAAAGATTTTCTAGTCAAGAAAGGTTCATTCTGCAGTTACACAATAGACCAATGTGTTTTTTGTACAGTAAAGGCCTGTAAGATTTTCAAATCAAATACAATTGACTACTGAAAAAGAAAATCAGGAAAAGAATGGAGGAAAACATATTTAAGCATTTCAAATTCTCTGAGAAGTAAAAATGTAGCAGAAGTCTGACTAATGATACAGGACTGCCTTTCATGTCACCTGTATTACATCAGCATTAAACCAAGCCCCATATATCCGTTGTGTGATCAAAAAAGTCATGGACAAAAACTATTTAATGAATTGTTCAGCATTAACGAAACACAGTAAAAGCAGTTGATACATTGATTAGAATCACAATTAATTGTTAAATTCCTCCAATTTTTAAATAATTAAAAAAAGCACGTACACACAAACACACACAGTACCAGAATGTGTAATATTTGATACCATGATACCTACCAAGGAGACTGGCAATATGATTGTCCATGCTTGATAATTTTCTTTATTGCCGATCAATTGGTGAAGAACAAACTAAGAAGTAAAATCAGTAGAGACTTTTTAAAATAGATACAGATCTTAGAAACGAACATTATGAAAAACACCATTCTCCTTTGTAACATTTTGTTAAACACAAGATTAATGTATACCGTTTGGCACAAATAACAATGAAATAATTTGTAAAAATGAAGTATTTATATTGTTTCAAATTATACTTAGCTCATACCTTCCATCTTCAAATAAGAACTATGAGTTCAGAGGACCAAGAATATTGCTGAGATTCTCGTTAACTATGAACTTTGCATTAATTTCTGAACCTATTTCTTATGAAACAGTTATTAACCTGTTGATTTTGAAAAGTTAGTCGAAGTCATTCAAGTTAGAATCATTATATGCATTCATTACATAAATGAATAAATGATAATAAACTGAGGTTCTTCTGATATGTACATCTATTATTATCAGTCAGTATATCTCACTTGACGAAATGTATCAGAGGAAGAACAAATTGTCCGTATACATCTGAAGTCTGATTAGTGTAATGTTACTAGTCAGCGAAGTATGTAATGGAGGGACTGGCCAACCTACTCCATTGTCTCCTAGCTTAGTTGCCCCATAAGTGATGCCTATTAGTGTCACTTAGGAGGTTGAAACCTGTCTTCAGGCAGATGACTAAAGAAACAACAAACATATAGCTAAAAAAAAATACAATGATATGAACCTTGTTGCTTCCTATGAAGATGACTGGTTGTATTCAATACATAAATGACAATGTACTACGCAAATTAACAGTGAGAAATATCAACAAAAGCTTTCTGTAGAAAATTTCCTTTACAGAGCAAACTTTTTTTGAATAATAATAATAATATATTACAAAGGAAAACAAATGCACTTATCTTGGCTACATAATTATTAGTTAGTTAGTGGGGTTTAAAAAGGGCGCGTCAGTTACTATGGTTATTTGTGGCCTTATTATATTATCAGGAATGATATAGTACAAAAATTATAGAACTAATAAACACAACATAACGAAAGTTCCTTTGATACAAAAACAAAGACAGGGTTGTACAAAATCTACCTACGACTTCTGTTTTGTTAAGAAAGTAAATCTTAGCTGATGGGGATAAGTGTTCAAAATTGAATATCTTGTGAAATAAAGCCTGTAACTATAACTGGCTACACAAAGTGAGACTTAAAACGAAATGAAGATATCACAAAAGAATTATTTTCAATTACATTATTTATTACCTCAGATTGAGGTTCTGGCTGACATGTCATCAGGCAGTGCATTTCACTTGACGATTTATCAGAGGAAGTATTATTGTTTGTGTATATCTGAAGTCTGATTAGTGCAATATATACAGTAGCTTGCAAATTAATCCGAACAACGTAATTACTTATGCAAAAACACTCAAACGGGATAAAAAAAGGATCTAAGACATACCTCAGTAATCTATGTAGCCTCCCTTGTTCCTAATAACAGCTCTGAGACGATTTGGCATGGATTCCACTAATTTCCCCACAAATATTCATTTCTTCATCGCGAAATCATACACCAATGAGGGCAGAAATCATCTTCTCCTTTGTAGAACAATCCATTTTTTGCATTCTTCTTTTGCAAATTGACCACAAGTTCTCAATGGGGCTGATGTCGGGTGAGTTGCCTGGCCAGGGGAGTACCTGAATATTCTTCTTGTTGAAGAATTCTGTAGTTTTTCGAGACGTATGGCATGGTGCCAGGTCTTGTTGGAACACACCTCTGCCATCCGGAAATGATTTTTGCAGCTGGGGTACAATTCTGGTTTCCAATAAGTGAATATATTTGTCAGAATTCATCATTCCCTTGATAGGTATTAATGCTCCAGGCCCTTCATGTGTAAAACAATCCCAAAACATTACTTTAGGGGGGTATTTGGGTCCTTGTTGGAGATGAGCTGCTGTTACTTTTTCGGATCCTTTCTGTACGTAAGAAACACGGTGGCCATGGACCTCGAAATGAGACTCATCGGAAAAAAGTATATTCTTCCAGTCATTCACTGTCCAGTGTTGATGTAATTTTGCCCACATTAAGCGTTTTTTGCATATAACAGGGGTTAGCAGTTGCTTCTTAATAGGCTTACGAGCCCTTCGTCCAGCTTCCAAAAGCCTACGCCGCACTGTTGTGACGTGAATATTCGCCCCAGTGGTAGCCATTAACTCGCGGGTTAAGTCGACAGCAGTTAGTCTAGGATTTAATTTACTTTTCCTGACAATTAAACGATCATCTGCAGGTGAAGTCTTCCTTTTCCGGCCACAGTTTCCTTTTTTCTGGGGTGTGATGGATCCAGTCTCCCTGTATCGTTTTATGATCGAATTAACAGTAGCCAAACCGATGTGACATTCTGCAGCAATTTGCCTCTGTGTCATAGAAGAATGCTCTGCTAATGTTATAATTTTAAACCGTTTTCGTGGAGTTGTATCCATTTGTGAAGACGACAGAATGTACACAGGATTGCAGTATTAAGCCTTCAACACAACTGAAATGCTTATAAGTACAAAACGACAGGCAAAATGTCACATATTATAAAAAAATAATAACGACAGACCTTCAACAATGGAATTACTCGTACTACAGATGTCAATTAAAGCAGTATGAGCAGCTGTGAGGCCAACAATGATAGAAAATGTAAAAATATGTCGTGTTCGGATTAATTTGCACGCTACTGTAGCTAGTCAGTGATATATGCAATGGAGGGGGAAAGGAACTGGCTACCCTACTCCATTATCTCCTGGCTCAGTTGCCTCATAAGTGGTGCCTTGTTGGTATCACTTGTGAGGTTCACACAATTGACTAAACAACAAAATTATGTATCGTAATTAATTAAGCTGGAAAAACCATTCCCAAAGATGAACTTAACAGAATTTCTAACACCACAATGAACCTTCATTCACATGGGAAAAGGTTTATGGACTGCCTGTCAATAAGACATTAAAGTTACTGAGATGCAAAAGGCCACAGAGCCTAACACCTGAAGGAAATAATTATTATGATGATGATGATGATGATGATGATAATAATAGTAATAATAACAACAATTTGAACAGAAAAATCTAAATTAATGGGGTTTCAAGATATAGGCCAAAGGACAGCAAAATATTAATTAACAAAAATAATGACTAAGGAAATACATTCAATAATCTAGAAAGTTTAGTTTCACATGAAAATGAAAGAGACACTGGCAGTAAAATTGAAAAGATTTTAAAAGTCAAAAACTGTAAAGCCTAATTTCAGTGACTCTATTTCCACAACAAGAGTGGGTAGTACGAGAAAAAGTTTACAAAAGACAATTTTATTCACAGTGGCTTTGTCACTTTTTAACTAATAAATAACTAAATTTATATTAATCTGTCTCAAGAAATTGACGTAAATATGTTTAAGGGAAGACTCCACTGAAAAATCATGAAAATTTTTCCAAATTTTTTTTCAGCTATTTCACTTATTCAGAATTAATATTTTCATACCCCAAATGGATTCAGCTCAATTCTGATTACAAATACTCGTATGTTTACACTTTTTAAATTAAGGCTGGAAGGAGGCGTGGAATTTAAAGAGCTGTCAAAATTGTTTTTCATCAAAGAATTCTTTTTAAATTTTCTGATTACAAATCTAGTAACTTTTTGTTGGCTCCCTGGAGTTACTAGATGAATGTAGCGGAGGAGAATATTAATTTACATAAATATTCATTTTATTTTCAAATCTATTTTTCTGTGTTCATTTTTGTTGATTCAACACCAACTTTCTTATGCCAAATATTAATCAATCTGGATGAAATTTTTACTGCAAGTATTTATGAGGTAGCTGCACGTTTCTATGCATTTATTTTGTGAGAAATGCTGCTAGTTTATTTTATTAATATTTTTCTTAAGAAAAACTAAATAAATAAACTAGCAGCATTAAGAAAAATATTAATAAAATAAACTAGCAGCATTTCTCACAAAATAAATGCATAGAAACATGCAGCTATCTCATAAATACTTGCAGTAAAAATTTCATCCAGATTGATTAATATTTGGCATAAGAAACAAAAATGAACACAGAAAAATAGATTTGAAAATAAAATGAATATTTATGTAAATTAATATTCTCCTCCGCTACATTCATCTAGTAACTCCAGGGAGCCAACAAAAAGTTACTAGATTTGTAATCAGAAATTTTAAAAAAGAATTCTTCCATGAAAAACAATTTTGACAGCTCTTTAAATCCCACGCCCCCTTCCAGCCTTAATTTAAAAAGTGTAAACATACGAGTATTTGTAATCAGAATTGAGCTGAATTCATTTGGGATATGAAAATATAAATTCTGAATAAGTGAAATAGCTAAAAAAAATTTGGAAAAATTTTCATGATTTTCAGTGGAGTCTTCCCTTAAGTTAAAACTTTTGTGCTAAGAAGTTTCGAACTGAAACATATTTCTATGTTTAATAACAACAATATGAAGGAAACGCCTTAATTTTGACTTTCTTTGCCTATATATTTTAATTCAGAACAGATCGCAAGGACACTTTACATTATAAACATCAATCAGTGAAACTCAAGTTAGGTACCAGAATGGCTTTTCTTGGAAATACATCAGAAGTAAAATTCATGCTAACGCTAAACTTGGAACATAAGAATCCATTTAATTATTTAATAGCATATGCTAAAGAAAAAAAGACATCACTGAACATATCAGTTTATAACGATTTTGGGAGTCATTTATTCTTTATATACAGAGCATAGGATAGGGACACACACAAGACAGAACATCAACAAAGGTCATTCATTCATGTCTAAAGTGAGATTCGAACCCACAACCTTTGGACTGTGCCAGCATCTTCCCATCTCGTTCTTACATTTCTTCACACATGGCTCCAGTCCCTCTCCTTCCCCATTGCCTGAATGCTTCTTGTGGTGGGGAAAAGAGTGACGTCAGTGTAGGTTTTATTTGTCATTTCTTTTTCACTACTTCGCTTTCCAAATTGCCCTTTAGCAAATGGTATATAAAGTGTTGTTACACGTTCTTCAGCCATGCAATCATGTAAGTGGCTGATCAGTACATTTGCCCTCGATGTTTATTAAAACCTTTTCTAATGACATTGTAGTCCCACAATTTTCAACTTCATTATCTTCATCCTCATCATCTTTTTTCAGTGGAATCAATGGATTTCTCTACAAGAAAACAAGAAGTTAGTACACTGAATACATCAAAGAATGCTTTAGTTTTTCAGAAGCAATGTAATAAAAGTGCCTTAACTCTTACCTTTCAAGAAATCCTTCGTAGCCTGCTATTACCAGTTTCCATTTAGATTATTACAGCACTCTAGATTTTCACCTTCCTCTACAGCTGCATCATAATTAATTCCAGCCATTTCAACAAGGATGTCCTGGATCTCCTTGCACTGTGGATACTGCTCAGACTGTTGTGTGCACGGCCATGCTTCCCGCTGGCGTAGTCGAGGTGGTGAGGGGAAATGAGAATCAAACACAGACAAGAAGGCTGGAAGTTTGGTGTTGAGGGAAGGAGCAGTGGAAATTGAAAGTAGCTCGTTTGATTTAAATATGGTTTATTGATAAACAATAAAAGATGCATGATCACTGATTTATTGGTAGGGGAAACTGGAGTCAAAGCAAAGACTCAGACAAACCAAGTTACTTTAAGAAATGGAGGCTATGTAGTGGAAATGTTTGAATTAGCTGAGAAATTACAGTGTTTCGAACTAATACCCAAGAAGATAGAAAGTAGGTTTATTAGTGAGGAGTGCCTGGGTACACTATCGACAGATGTATGTAGATCAAGAATTGGTATGGGGCAGAGAGTAGCTCTCTCCAGAATGCTTGCTCAGGACCGAGTGAGCTGAATACCACTAAACCTTAAAACTTACCTATTGCATTGATTTTTTATACAAGAGGTTCTGGGTACAATTTCCATGGAGCTCCATAAATTTAGTTGGTTGATTTGGACTGTTTCTCGCGAAAAACATTGGTACATTTAAATCAAAATGCCTCTGGTGTAGAAAGCAAGGAAACAATCTAAACTTGTCTAGTTCGAAATCTTAGATAGTTCGATTTTTTTAATAGTTCCTTCAACTTTGAATTAAACAAGTTCGACTGTACTTATGATTGGTAAAGCTTTAAGAAATGAAGGACATTTGCAACTTGTGACTGACAGTCCTCTAAAGAGGGTCTCAATTATTTGTATAAGGGGGCAGAATCTTTGGCTAAATTCGCATATAAAAGTGAAAATTATTCCATATACATCATTCTCTTAGCATAGCGTTTTCCATTGGTACTAACTTCACTCTCTCATTTTTCAGTTTATGCTATGTAATACAAACCCCTTTTTAAATGAAGACTCATAATTTTTAAATAAAATTGTTGTATTTTATGTGCATCATTCCTGGATAAAATGATTCACAGACACTGAATATGAACAAAATCTGTCCAACAGTTCAGGTGAATTTGCTGTACCCTATTCATAGGCATTTTCTTCCATTTTACAAGGTACTAACAGCAAACATCTCATGGGAGCAGACAAAAAAGTTAATTTTTTTTCCTTCACCAAGTAAATAATGTCAAAAACAAGTGCTTATACAAATCTTGGCCATTCGAGCGTAATTACAAGGGCCCCCAGAAAGTAAGTTTGCCTGAGACTGTTTACAGGAAGAAACATAATTTCATGGAAAAATTTATTGGAACAGATAGAGATATTGTTGAACTATTTTTCAACAAATTCTCCAACGAAGATGAGACATTAAATTTTGTCATACCATGGGATCAACTTTTGTATCCCTGTGTCTTAGAAGTTTGCTGCCTGGATCGGAACCAGTGTGTGACAGCTGTGTGCACCTATCTGTTGGTGCCACAGTATGTCTCAATTCAGGTGGGGAGTATGTTGAAAAATAGCTCAACAATTGCTGTATCTGTTCCAATAAATGTTTCCATGAAATTGTGTTTTCTTTCTGTAAACAGCCTCAGGAAACTTACTTTCTGGAGGGCCCTCGTAATTCTGCTCAAGTGGCCAAAATTTGTACACACACTTGTTTTGACATTATTAACATGGCAGAAGAAAAAAAATATTTTTTTTTATCTACCTCCATGAGAATGCTTGCTTGTAAGCACAGCATTCTGAATGCAGAAGAAGGTAGTGCTGTCAAGGTTGGTGAGCCACCAGTACTCATTTGGGGCAGTTTAGTCCCGGTTGCTGTGCATAGACAGACTGCATGCTCAAAACTATTTTTTCTGTATTTTCGCGAATCTCGAAATTGGTTCCTTGCAGCACCGCATTATTTCCTTCTGACAGTTAGTATGATGAGAACATAATTATGCAAAGTTCTGTCGTAGCATTTACAATCATTATTACTTATACTTAAGTTGACAATGTGAAAGATCTAAAAAGTTAAGTGCTTTAGAAAATAATGTTTTAAATAAGATAATTGACTTTAAAGGAGAAAGCAAACTGCATTATTTACGTTATGTTTGAAGGACGTTTTCAAGGTGATTTGAAGGTTACTCTAATTTTTTTAAAAGAATCTTATAGTTTTTATTTTAATGTCATCCCTCGTACAAAAATAAATCATGTATGTATAAACCATTTTTCAATTTAGTACGTAGTTTAACAGATATCTGAAAAGTAAATACTGATAAAAGAAATTCTACGGTCTTGGTCACCCATATGCATACCCTCTGTGTTCGTTAAAATGTGTAGCTGCATACTTAATTTATTTCGTTTAATTTTAACACAAGCATATGAACAAAACACAACTAATGCTGATTCTAAAGTTTTCTCCTTTGTTCAGTTGGATTTGGTACTGATTTTATCGGATCATTAGGATTATTGGTGTTCCAGCCCTCATGGATAGGATATTGTGGGGTATTTCAGAAATAAATTACCAGACATTTTATGATGCGATTTCTGGGTACTCGTGGTCCCACAGATTTTTTGTTATTTTTTTTTTTTTTATTTTCTTTGACTTGACACATATAGAGAGCAGAATATCTCCAAACATCAAAATATTATTTTGCTGGTCACAAAGATTGAGTTGTTGCCTCATTACCAGCGTTCCCTGCACATTTCCCACAGTTGAAGTCTACCAATGCCCACAAGACCGTCCCACCACAATACAAAAATGCATGAAAAATGGCAACATGGAGAGTATAAAATTCCCACGTACAAAATATGGCAACAGGTTTGCAGGCAACACTGGTTGACTGGGCAAGTCCAGCAGCCCCCCTCCCTGCTGTAATAGCTTTGTATTGTTTGTTAGAATTAAATTACATGTTTGCCAGGTATGGGTTAAGTCCTCATCAGCTCTGCTGCAGTTTTAAACTGTTAAGAAAAACCGTAAAGAACACAGGAGATTCTAACACCAACTACAGACTTTAAAAATAAGCTGAAAAAAGCTACCTGTGTTAAAAACTACTGACAAATTCTTCATTTCTTGCAAGACTTAGATGTTGAAGATTGACATGAATATAAAGTCTACAATACATTCTTTATCAACTTTCCACATCCGTTTATTTATGTTCAATGTTCAGTGCTCCAACAGTCAGTTACTGTGACTTCACAGCAAACTACAAGTGTATTATTTGTACCACATCCATAAACACAATAACTTACTATGACATTGCACTTCATTTGTGCAATGCACTACATCCTTCCCAGATGCCTTTCAGATCGCAAGGGGTCATATTCTTCACACTCCTTAGTGTTATGTTCTTATGATATTGTGCAAATGCTTACAACCAATAATCGAATCAGACATCACTGATTAACTGCATGCAGAAGCAATAGTGGTTCCTTTTTCTAGGTATGTGCAGGATAATGTTGTGCGAAGGATTAGATCTATATCACACAGATATCTTACAGATCTTAGTGGTCAAGTCAGAGAAGCTACAATATGCAAGATGAAGGATAAAAATTAAGGGCATGAAGATGACAATTCATCTGTTAAATACTGTATACTATTTATATTTAAAACCATTAAGCACAGATCTTTTTCATCTGGATGCCCAAAGAACGTTATGTGGCGCCAGAATCTAAAGAACGAAGCATATGGCATAATTTAGTTCGAAAGTCACTGGGAGTTAATTTTCCTTCACGTGTATGTTATGCCTGAAGTACTTGCTCAAAATGACATTTTTTAAGTTGTAAGCTAATTTTAATCTGTGATTTTAAAGAGTTTTATATTTATAGCTTCTATCTCACAGAAGAATTTCCAATCTTCACAATTTGTTAAATCTTGACACCTATTTAAATGATATTTGTTTTAATGTAAGAAATTACATATGGCAATGAAGATGAGTCAGGCTCAAAGATTTCATCCCCTCAGACCTGCACTTTTTAAATTTTGACATTTTAAAATCACTTACATAGCATTTGTATCTAATATTTAATTTATTGTGACACCATATGTATGAAGTACTTACTTCTATGTAGATCATGCACTATTTCTTTCTTTCCATAATCTATGATTTACTTTTCCTACAATTGGATTGTCTGGAGTTGTATTCATTGATCTTACTGCTTACACCTGAATTAATTTACGAGCACTACTTACATCACATTTAGATAGCACAATGCTCGAAGCTGAAAATTATTTTTTAATCTTTTTCAACACTATTATGGTTGGAACAAAACAACTAAGTATGTAAGCAGAATAAGTGAATTCTGGGAATTTTAAGTTGCATATCAATGTTTAGTAAAATAATTTGTGTGTGATTTCCATGAGGAACATCTAATATTAGTATTACCTCAATGGACTCTATGCAAAAATAAATAAATTTTTATAACAGCTGACATTTTCAATTTTTAAAAATACTTTACTATAATGTGAACAAGAATCTGAAATCTATATAGGGCAGTTATACTACATGGCCTTTGTCTAAGTTTAAAAAGATTTCACCACGTTTTCACCATGCACATGCCTAGAGAAATAAAAATTGTTAATAAATCAAATTAAATAGTTGTGGTAGTAGGCATGCACATATCACAGTCTTATGTAACAAGATGATCAAGGACCATTCTTTTATTTTAATGTATAAACAATAAATATATTTATAATAAAAGAATAACAAAATTAATTTATTTTTAAATATGCAAAGCATTTGACAAAATATCAAGAACACTAGAACACAGAACTAAGATGTGTGCAGTATGATCAACCCTTCTAGTTCATATACAAATGGCATCATCTTCCAGAATTGACCCAGTAGAGACTAGCAAACATATAAACAAGAAAGCTACTTTCATTGCGAACAAAATATTGTGCTTCAATTTCGAGATCATAGGGTTTATCTGCAATCACAACAGAAATTTCAGATAGAGCTCTTAACAATGATCAAGCTCTCATGATTTTAATGCAAGAAAATGCATTTATTTAGCGTGCCCACTGAACACTAATTAAATCAAAATACCAAGCAATGAGCAAAGCCTTTTTGTTGCTCGATAAAACATCACTTGTAATACCAAGTATTTACATGAAAAAAAAAAAAAAAAAAAAAAAAAAAAAAAAAAAAATAAAGTAAAAGAACAAGAAAATTAAACATTAGTAGACTGAAATTAGAAATAATATTACTTTCCAAAGGTTATCAACAATAATATTCAAATAAAATTACATTGCTAAACAATTTAAAACATTAGATCAAAATCATACTTACTATGCTTTTAAAAGCAGCGTGCACATTATCAAAATATATAAAATACTGAACTGTTTCCTACAACTGCTGCAATGCAATGATGAATTTGTGCATGAAAGTGAATTTATGAGTTGTTGCAGGCAACAGTATCGGATCAAGGTACCCGGATTAAACATAAAGTGCTAAACCAAACAACCAATATTTTAATTAAGTACTTTAAGTTCGGAAGTGTCAGATAATTTACCTTGACACTAACCTAAATGCACATTCCTAATTCTTTAATAGAGACACACATGCATACATAAAAAAAAAAGTTCCTAGAAATGTTGAAGTTGATTACAGTACCTTTGTGCTCTTTTAAATATAGAATGAAAAAATAATTTGTTTTTAATACTTACAATTAAATATTTACATGCTAAATCTACATGCAACATATCACACACAAAAAAAAAAAAAGAGACATTCTCTTACGTAATGTTACCAGCCTTTAGTTGGATTCATTGCAACGTAAGCAGCAATAAACCAAGAGTATTTAAATCGCAGTGACTTCCGAGTCACAGCCAACTTATAATCGTGAAGGAAGCAACTCAACAGGAAGCTAGTGCCCCTACTGGGTCAACAAGAATCGTATATTTTGTCCTGCATTATATCTTTCCACATTCCGAGTGGAAAGTAGGACGGCACTCTGATGCAGCAGAGTGCAATGGGTATCACTTTGCAACTCTTAATGAGCTGAGAAAACAAGTTTGGGCAGGAACACTGTGACTAGTGAACCTCACTGGACTCCATTACTCTACTTGAATGGCAGTTTCTCAGAATTCTAGACTATACAACTAGTAAAGAATAATGACAATAAAAATAAATATGGAAAATACACAATGGACCAGTCAAACAAGTGTCTATAAATACCACTACATTATTTGCTGTTTACTGTGGCGATACTTTTATGTAATAATTGCCTGTAGTAACAACGGTGGCTAAATTTTCAGGTTTCGTAAGTTAAGTTTTAATTTCTCTCACATATTCCTCTGTAGTTATTGAGCTAGCCCAATATGCTCAACTAAATTCATTATATGAAGATTTCAACATTGCTGTATCCAGTTACGTAATTTTTATCAGTAGACATTTTACTGATTCTATAAGGTACAATAGTATATTTTTTTTACATTAAATGCGCGCAATTAATGGAACTGTATATTGATATCATTATAGTGATTTCTACGAAAAGAGAATTTGCATTTTGATGCACCAATACAACCTAAGAATTATGCAGACCGTTAACTGCTTTATCCGTTGTACTTAAAGAAAAATAGATACTGACAATTAGCAGTCTCTGGCATTGAGATAAATAATTGTTAAACTATGGAACAGATTAGTGTTCTCTGCCCAACCCCTGTTCCTCATACTCGCTCGAGAGCAATACCACAGTGAGTCAAGAGAAGGGAGAAGAGGACAAATACGAGAAGCGAGGCACTGGAACCAAACCAGCCATTAAGAAATTAAAACTATTCATCAAAATCCATAAGATAAATTACAGAGCCACTGATTCCAGCCAATGATCTTCAGAAGATTTTGGATAGTTTCGTCAATCTAATGTACACATATCCTGTGAGAACACATCTACGAAAACCGAACACATGGAACTATGCATTGAATGCAACAACTTGGCACAGCCAGAGAAATTACAAGAAAATTAAGGTGCTGAACTCAGAAACTCACTTCAAAGCATGCCTATAGGCTTCAGAAAAAAAAGTAAGTTCAGCACTTCAAAAATGAGAAGCCATACTCCACTGTGATGCATATTGTGGATCAGTAGACAACTTTCGTTTTCTTAGGAATATCTGTGCCTTAAATCAATTCATCAGTCACTACAAATAAAGTGCAAGAAATAAATATTCGAAGCATTCATGTTGTACTAGCCTACAGTTTGACACTGATCCACAGAATCGTCACGTGAAGATTAAACAAATTACCAAGTATACTGCACATATTGAAAAATGGAAGGCAACATGGTCAAATATGTATAATGGATTCCACTTTGGCATATTCCAAGACTGAACAAATATGTGTGGTACGGAAGCCCACATGTACAGGCAATAAAACTTAGGTGCTCCTTTGATGTTTGGATCACAGACTATAAACACTGTATGGAGCTCGGCTAGCGACAATACAGAGTATACAACTTCCTTTCAACTTGCACTGCGCTTTCAAATTAAGATAAGATTATCGAATTGTCGAAACATAGGAAAAGGACTCGAGAAGTATTCGAAACAATTTTTGCTACTAATGACAGAAAATAATGTCATGGTAAAGTGCCTGACATAATCAATTTTGTTGCTGTACAGAATACTACATTTTACTCTTCTCCTCTCTTGTACAATGTGTTATGGTTGTTCCCACTTGCCTGGTAACAATTATTCAGGCCTCGGTGGATGCTATCAGACTACCCTTCGGAGTATAAGCAGTAGCGTTGGGGTCAAGATTGGATACCGTACAGCCAGGACAGGGGCTTGGAGTCTCAGCTAGTCGCAGCTTAGACATCCCACTGCTGTTTGTTGGACCGGGACCAAATGTGTCTGTGGGCATGACTGCTAATACTTGCGCTATTTTGCTTTTCAACTCTTCGATTTCCTTTTCTTGTGCTCGAATAACACCTGAAATGAAATAAAGTTTTTTAAAGTGAAGTTACAGAAATTTTTATCCTTAACACACTCAATACACTTAAAATTTCTTAGTGAACACGCATATAAGAAATTTACATATATCATGTTAAATGTTACTTTTTCCAAGAAAAAAAAACAGCATTCCATAAAATTCTAAAATCATCATCATCAATAACAGTCTTGGATTAGGCCTCCTAGCCTGTTCCGCTTTCAGAAGAAAGTTGGTCTTTCCATCTCTTCCTTGGTCTTCCGATGTCTTGTGTTCCATGAGGTGTATAGTCCAATATTCTCTTGGGAAACCTATTGTTGGGCATTCTTGTAATGACGGTGATATTCAATTCTGTTCAGATGTCAGCATTCCTTTTATGGTCATAAAGAGTATATCCTGCAAGAGGTCTTAGCAATCGCATTTCAGCAGCTTCTATTCTTTCAAGTTGCCCTTTCGTAATGACGATGTCTCTGATCCATATAATAATGCCGAGACTGCCATAACTCCATAACTTTATAGAATTTCAAAATTGTTTCTTCCCATATGGGGGAACTTCCCCCCTTGTGCACGAACTTGATTCTCATTATTTCAGTAAATGAAGTACAAAATCAAACCTTTCCTCATTAATGCACCATTACTGTCTTCTGTCTAAATTTATATATGAAATATACTGGCAATCAGTGTATCCAACATAACTTTTTTGGTATTTAACAAAATGTTTTTAATGATTCATTGTATCTCGTGATATTTGGTAGTTTAGACATTAGGTAAATTAGCTACTAATACTTAAAAATTCAATAAATTTATAAGAGAATTCTGGAATCTATTCTCCAAATTATTTCCTATTTAAAAATCTGTAATTTAAGTTGATAATGTAAAATGATACAAAAAATAATCAAAGGCATTAATGAACATTATAAAGCCAAAGAAAATTTCCGAACTAATATATTGTCTTGCACCATATTGTCGTAGTCTAAGGCAGTGGTTGTCAGCTCTCGCTGAACTGGGTAACGAGTAAGGAGTGTATCAGAATATGCATCGTCATGCAGAAGGGAGAGGAAGAAAGCATACCCGCCAGCAACCACAGATGCACGCTAGTGCATCTCTTACCTGCGAATAAGAGATGTTAGCTTGAGGGTGCACTGTGCTAATGACTGCTGGTCTAAGACATCATGTTCATATTCGCAGTATGGAATGAGCACTGGTTCGAGTCTTGTGGGGAAAGAAACTCTCATGAAATTTAGGCCACTGTATGGACCAGTGCCCACCAGCACGTGATGAATTTGGGGAGCTACAGTAGATAGCAAAATCTGTTTTGAAAACAGTTATAATGACTATGTGGATCATACTGCTGATGTATGATTGTTACCTCTGCTGAGGCATATAGACGAAGTCAGCAATTGCCTGGTCGGTTTTGACCCTTCATGGGCTGTCACACCACTGACTACCTATTATAAATTTACTGAACAAACTGAAAAACTGAGCGCATTAAGGAGACGAAAAAATTAAATAATTTAAACTCACTCTCTCGTATTTCGAGCTGACGTTTTGCTTCGCCCAGAGCAGAGAAGAGATCGAGCTTGATGCGAGTCTCTGCACTGAGGCTATTTTCTAGATGAGCATTTTTGTCTTGCATAGCAGACAAAGCAGACATCAAGATTTCTGCCTCATTATGACTGTCTTTATATTGTCGCAGGCTCTGAAAATAAAGAAAAAAAATAAGTAGAAAAGAATGATATTCTATTCATATTTGTTTCTGCTACAGTGATTACAAAGTTCTAATCATACCTGCATTTCTCTCTCAGCTGCCAGGTACCTGTCATCTTTCAATTTCAGTTCCCGACGCAGCTGTTTACCCTCAGTTTCCAGGTCACGTCGCCTGGCTCGACAGCTTTCTGTGCACTCATTCCTGAAGTAGAATTAACACTAGATCAATATATATATATATATATATGGATAAATGGTACACCATAATGCTTTTGATATTTCAATTTCACACTACCATGTATCATCAATATTTCTATGCCTCTAGATTACAGGTCTCATGAACTGTGAAGATTTGAACAACGTAAATAATAATAAACAATTTCTGAAATGAGCATAAAGAATTTATGCAAATTAAAGTGTTAATATTGGTACTTTCTTTGCACCAAAAAAAAAAAGGGGGGGGGGATATATTGCACAAAATCCAACACATATGAGTAGAGTCAAAAATCTGATGAAACAAGAAGATGATATTTAAAAACAATATTTACAAGCAGGCAATTATAACATATTAACAAGCACTTTTTGGACAAAATGTTGTCATGAAAACTGTGATGTGTATTACATTGAATGGCACAGTATATTTGCGTGCAAACACTTAGACTGGAACAAATTTACATTAACCCTCAATTTATGCTATGAGATGTAACAGGAAATCACTGATGGAAACAGTCACTGTGGATTCTTGTTGTCTCATCTCTTGTGAGCTTTTATCCATAATTTCATGTCTATTTTTAACAACCATTATTAATACGAATATTATTTTTAACAACAGTAATGACTCAATAACACTTTACTTTTGACAATCATGGGTCTTTAAATAAATGTAAAGAATTGACCTATGAATAGCTGATCCATTTTTGTTGATTATAAGATTAAATTACCTTAGGGATAACAGTGTAATCTTTTTTGACAATAATAAAATTACTAATGAAGTAGCATGACATTAATCATTGTCCGTCAATGTTCTGACATAACCCGAATCTGTTGACCACAAGTTCCAGTTCTGGTACTACAAAGAGGATGAATGTGATATGTAGCTACAGGTAAGGGTGTCTTTATATTCTGTCTTCATAATATAATTATAATCTTGATTGGTTTTTAGCACAGGTGAGTATTATATTCACCAGTAATTTTATTTATAAATTTTAAGATAAAAAAATTGGGGTACATATTATATTCAATGGTGTATTATATCCGAGTAAATATGGTATTTATAATCAGTTACCAATTCATAATAATTGACTTACTTGTTTGCAGCAGCTTTATAAATTTTAAGATAAAAAATTTGGGTACATATTATATTCAATGGTGTATTATATCCGAGTAAATATGGTATTTGTAATCAGTTACCAATTCATAATAATTGACTTACTTGTTTGCAGCAGCTGCCATAGCAACTGCTCGTGCCGCTGCAGCCTCCTCTGCTTTCTTAGCTTTTCGTTCAGCAGCCAATTGTGCTTCGCAGGAGCTTCGTAAGCGACGTTCTTCTTGCAGCCGGCGTTCCAGCTGAGTAATGGTCTGTTTGTCCATTTGACGAGCAGTTACTAGACCATGCAGCCTAAACAATAATAATATTAAAACTGAAGCTGAAATATATAAAAAAATGTACATTACAGGATGATTATATTTCATGCGATATTGTTTTCCTGGAAGTTCACTAATGACGGTAGTGAAGGAGGTAAACAGACACTGCATTTCTACAAAATCTTTGAACTGGAACTTTGGATGCATCAATATAGACTTCATATTCATTTGAAAATAGATGTAACACTGTCATGAGATGCAAAGACATTAGTTGTAAATAGATAGCATCAACTAATACTACGCAACACATAATCTTGTGTAAAGAAGTCATAAAAAATCAATGTCTCAGTTTGCAGTGTTATTAAGATAGGTTTACCAGACTAGAACAATGATTTCGCTAATATAATCTAGGTTACATGTTGTTACTGTGGTGTTTGAAAAGAAACGACAGTGCTCTGTCTCACCAGATTGTCACAAGGTGGATGAATGTATTCAGACCAGATTGTCACAAGATGGATGAATGCCTTCCCACTAGATTGTCACAAGATGGATTAATGCCTTCTCACCAGATTTTCACAAGATGGATTAATGCCATCTCACTAGATTGTTACAAGATGGATGAATGCCTTCTCACCAGATTGTCGCAAGATGGATGAATGCCATTTCACCAGATTGTCACAAGATGGATGATGCTTTCTAACCAGATTGTCGCAAGATCGATGAATCTTTTTTACTGGATTATCACAAATTGGATGAATGCCTTTTCACCAGAATGTCACAAGATGTCATCAGACTGTCATAAGATATCCATCTTATGTCTCCTCATCAGAGTGCCACAAGATGGATGAATGCCTTCTCACTGGATTATCACAAGATGGATGAATGCATTTGGACAGTGCAAGATCAGTAGGAGGATAATGCCTGTGCAGAATAATCCTCCTCTTCAGATGTACAGGTAGATCTCTTCAGGGACTTCTTGCAGTAAACAAGTTATGAACTTCATCTCGATTGGCCTAGGAAGTAGGGATGAAAAATTTCAGTGCCCGGCACATTTTCAAAATTATCCTCAGTATGCGAAAAGCTGCATCTCGTTTGGTTTCAGATCAATTAACAGAAGTGTAAAGACAGCAAGTGTACACGATTGCTGGCCATCAATCTGAACACGAAAATGACATTAATGCTTTCCTAAAATATGGACAAGATTCAGTTGCCAAAATTGAAGAGAGAATTCAACAAATGACATCATCCAGAATAGTCACGTCCAGAAAATTTTCACCAGGAACCTAGCAGTCAAAATCATTCTGATAATAGTTTACTGTTGACAATTTCTGGGGAACAAGTTGCGTTTCAGGGACCATGTTTGTTCCAATTTTTTTGTTGTTTATTTAATGACGCTGTATCAAACTACTCTGTTACTTAGTGTCAATTGGATGGGTGATAGTGAGATTGTATTTGGCGAGATGAGGATGAGGATTTGCATAATTACCTGACATTCACCCAACAAGATAATCAGCCCAAGCGGGAATCGAACCTATGCATGAGCACAACTCCGGATTATCGGGCAAGTACCTCAGCTGACTGAGCTACGCTGGTGGGTATGTTTCTTTCATGACAAGATGAAGCTTTTCTACAAAGGCAATAGTAACAATTTAAATATTTTCTGTAGTCCTTGTAATCTGTCCTCCAGAATATTAGAACCACTCTGATGCACACAGTTCTGCAATGTGCAGGATATATTTTGAGCAATAGGGTGCTTCTGAAATCCTATGCTAATCACATCCATTACCTCCTACTAATTTGGAGAAAGATTCAGCATATGTCAGAGGCTCCCATGCTGTAGCTGCATAATCTAAAGTCTCATGTTTTGGACTGGCAATACAGAATGTGCTTTGGCTCAAATCTTCATGTGGAAAGAAATTTTCACATGAAGTTCAGCAGCAGTATGGGACTGGTGCTCATCCCTCATCATGATTGGAAAACGAGGAACTACAGTGAGTAGTGTAATTCAGTCTAGCAAACTAGCAGATAAATATAGAAGGTAACAATATCCAGAAAACAATTTACCTTGACTGTTTCTCCCTTTCCCCATAAGGCACTAAATCATCATTTAAATATTTTGGCCTTTCTGTGAACCAATACTAGATTCTCACATTGTGGACCTCCCTGATCGAGTGGTCAGCACGAAGTATGGCCACTAAAGAGACATCATACAATAAGTATGAGATAAAAAAGAGAAATGCCTATTCCTGTGAAATGGAAATAAATCTTCACCCATGACAGGGATAGAACTACAGACTGCATGGTTGGAAAGCACACGCATTATCCAGTGGCACACTTACCTTGACTGTAAATCATCATTATCTTGCTGCAGCTGGGCTAGCTCACTTTTAATGCTCTTCTCACCAGAGATCAATGTGTTTATTTGACTACGGAGATCCTGCTCCAATTGTCTACTGGACTGAAGATCAGTCTTTAGTCTCTTAACATCAGCTTCCAGCCTAGACAAAAAAAAAATGCAATGTAAGTATACAATCTAATACTACAGTAAAACTTCATTTTATGGAGGTTCAAAGAAAAAAAACGCATAGTGTGAAAAACGTAAGATTGAAATAGCATTTAATAACATCTTAAATAGCATTTCAAAATTATCTGGGGAGAACAAGTTAAGCCAATTTAGTAAAAGAAATTTAGAACTTCACAGTTCAGTCAACTTTGAGTCTATAATACAGTACTGTACTCATATTCTTGAAGAATGTGAGATTATTTGTAGAGTCAAAGTTGGTTGATATGTTACATTTCAAACTCCAGTCCTGGAAATTTTAAGAAACTGACTTATCTTGTTCTTCTATACTTGTTTTTTTGAAAGATGGGACATGACAGTTAAGCGGCCGAGCTTGGAACTACAGTGCCATGTTGCCAATATGGACTACCACACTGCCAGCTGATGGAAGTTAGCAACTGTTGTTAAGATGGGTGACGTTAAAACATTCATTGACAATTGACGCGAAGGTAAGAAAACAATACAAAAATCGACAGAGAATCAAAGACGAAACGTACCAATGCTATCATAGTGTGCACAATAAATGTCGCCAAGAGAGCTATTAAGCACTCGCCATGTGTGAACTGTAAGTTTGGCAACTCTACCGTTGTTACCATAGCAACAGGCCTACCACGCTATGTGACATTCAGTTGTTTTTCCGTTCGCAACGCTCCTGTCATGTCCCATCTTTCAAAAAACCAAGTATAGTGTGATCTTCATTTAGGAACATGTGATTATTTAAAAAAAATAAGTTTTTTAGGACTGCTTGTTACTAAGGGATAAACCACGCCCTCAAATTGTGATAATTGTTCCATAATTTGTTCAGCTGCGTCATGGTGTGTTATAAAATGTTTTACTGTTTCTAAAGTAGTAACAGCATCATTAAAGGACACAAGATTGGTGGAGAGAAATATAGACAGCTTCGAATTTTCACGAATTCCAAAGTAGGCTTCATTTTAACAATGAACACATGCTATATTCTCACACTCTTACATTTTGACAGCAAACCTAATTTAGAGAAATTGATTTAGAACACATAAACGATGTTTCATATCTCTTGGGGTTTAAAATATGATTGTACAAGTGTAAAAAACGTAGAAACGAAAAATGTATAACCAAAATAAATTAACATGAAAAGTATAGAATTTTGCCGGTACATCAGAAAAAATATATATGAGTGAAATGTAAAAAAGAAATTTTACTGTACATCCTCATAGTTCATGTTGGTACTTGTCAGACTCTGAAGTAGTGTGACCTCAGCAATAAATTAGGCACAAAACCAAATTTATATTTGAACTTACAAAAATTCACTGCTTTAAAATAAATACAGTGTGCAGCATAAGTCACTACCCCACTATGCTCGATTGACTGCTACACTTTTCTTAAGATTACTGAGTGGTATGCAGTTTGCAACAAAGCTAATCCTAATTTTCAAGACTAGTGGACACTTTCACCAGTCGAGTCATATGCATGTAAGTTAAGGGTACCAGACGTGCCCATTTCTTGGGGACAGTCCCTGAACAAAATTCATTCCCAGAATGTCTCCAAATTTAATGATTTGTCCCCAGATATTCCCGGATTTTAAGTGATAATTATTATAATTTTATGAAAATGTTGTTCACTATCTCAGTGCCTGGGTATTCATTCACAATGTAAGCTATCTGTGGGATGTGTACTGCTAAGATGTGTTCCAGGAAGAGAAAAATTTGAAGAGAAAGTCCATTATTTTTTTCTTCCTATGTAGATGGACTTAACCTGGATAAAATAATTTATTTTATGAAATTTCTTGCTTGAAGAAATATATGAGTTCAGACAAAATAGCAAAGTGGAATGAAAAAAATGTCGATCTTTGCTCAAAATGGAATGAAATTATTAGATTCTCTCTGAGAAAATGATTTTATATGCACAACTCCAGAAGTTGACTGAAATATCTCCAGGTCTTACTGGAAGCAATGCTTCAGCGAAGAATTTTTTTTTTTTTTTCAACGAACATGTGGAGATCCTAAAAATTCAGAATGGATTTAGAAACTGTTCGAGCTATGCTTGCAATCTTAACCAACTTCAACAAGACTTGTCAGGAATTTGCTGCAAAACCTAGGACTCCAGAGAAGACATGCTTACAAAAATTTACTCTTCTGAAAAATACCAGCAGTTAAGCAAAATTAATAATTTTAATGTGTAAACTAGAATGAGTATTTTAATTCTTTAAGGTGTGTAAAAAGAAATTGAGTGAATGACAAACTAACAGAAATGTTAAAAGCGTTTTTTCATATACTGATTACTGTCCCTGAAAACTGTTAAAAAAAATCTGGTAATCTTAATGTAAGTTACGTTACCTAGGATAGTGACTTATGCCACAGCCTATAGTGAAGAACTATCTGGATTTCATTTTCACTATATTTGTTACAGATCTAAATGGTAGTCTAATAAGAGACCCATTAAGGAGCTCATCTTGAAATCTCCCTTCAAATGGAGTACACAGATCTTCACAGTAGATAAATATTATTGAAGATTTTAAGTAAATGCAGATCCCAGTGTCATATTTGAAGAGTCCACTGGAAGAATGATGGATGTCATTTGGAATACATTTTTCAGGAGAAGCATTTGAAAGTTTGAAATGCTTAGTGCTCAAAGCTTAACTGTGATTTTCCGATCATTACTGGACAATGACTATCAGTGTTAATGCCATATAACTCTCTATGTACATTCTATATGTCTTAAGCTATGCATTGACAGTCTTGGTTCATTTTCGACAAGAAAGTGACATCCATCATTCTTGCAGTGGACTCTTCATTTGTAAAAATTATATTTTCACTAGAATAATAATTTATGTACTTAATCCTGTAACATAACTAAAGATTACAGTTCAGACCCATCCTTTTATCGTTTCATTAGGTGTTCATAGATGACGGAATGTGTATGTGTGAATAGCTTCAACATACATTGGCTCATTTTCCTAGGAAGTTTCAAAATGACACTTATGTCCTTTTTACTTTAAATCTTCAATATAAAAAAATTGCTGCCCATACTAAGTGTAAGGCTGTGAAAATTCACTTGGAATATTTCATTAAGAAACAACGGAGTGACTTTCAAGCAAGTAAATGAGTTGGCAGCCTTTGTGAATACTTACAATGCCATGTGACATGCAAGATAACTTTGTGCACTGAATGCGCTTTGCCAACTGAATGAGCATTACCTACTCACAACCAGGAACTGTTCAATTTTTCGATAAACATTTATTGAAGCTTTAATTTCACAACATTACAATTAGTACTGTGTATGTTTATCTGCTGTGGAGATGTAATGATGTGCACAGTTTGAGGGAAAGTCTCGACATTAGCTCATTAATAGTTCCCTTGTAGATAAGGTGTCTCAAGTACCTGATTACTGCACAAACAACTGATGTGTTCAGTATGAGAAATAGCACCAAATAATATTCACATAGTTATATATACACATTGGAACCTCAATTCATCATCCAATTAACCAATATCTTCAAGTACATAGTTCAGATGCCGACAACAAAATGTACAATACTGTGTTAATAACTTGAACCATTATAGAGCCGCCATCAAGAGCTAAATCTTCTCTTATAAGCATTTCACAGTTCAACTTCATGTGAAACTCTGTTTCCCACTATTCCTGTGATCAATAAAACATGAATGAACATAAAGACAAAGCTAAGCAAAATAAAGATGCATAGAAAAATGCGCGAATTCTTCACAAAATCGTGAATGGCACGTTTAGCACGAAGTTATAATAGAATGAGAAACATTTCCATTTTGCTATATTTTTAAGTTTTGTTAGTCTGTTATTTAACAACACTGTGTTTATTTAGTGCTGATGGAATTGGTGACAGCAAGATGGTATTTGGCGAGATGAGGCCGAGGATTCGCCATAGTTTACTTCACATTCACCAGATGGTTGGGGGAAAATCTCGGAAAAAACCCAACCAGGTAATCAGCCCAAGCAGGAATCTGAACCCATTTGAGCGCAGATCTGGATCAGAAGGCAGACGCCTGTAACGACTGAGTTATACCAGTGGCTACTATACTATCTTAAGTTATTTATTAGTACTTTCATATAGTGCGGGTGGGATAGTAATAATTAAACAGCATTTACTTATGCGATGAAAGAGTAATGGAAAGGAGAAAAATTCTCTCCAGTGCCGGGATTTGAACCCGGGTTTTCAGCTCTACGTGCTGATGCTTTATCCACTAAGCCACACCGGATACCACCCCAGCGTTGGACAGAATTATCTCTGATTAAGTTCCAACTCTTGGGCTCCCTCTGAAAACCCGGGTTCAAATCCCGGCACTGGAGAGAATTTTTCTCCGTTCCATTACTCTTTCATCGCATGATGATGCAGAATATCTGCATGGAAATATCATATGTACTTTGGTACATTAAAATAATATATAAGTGTTTACTTAGCATAATCCGTGGCTGAATTAGGGTAAGAACTTCAAAATAGTGTAATGAGAATTTATGAAAATTGAGTGTGTTTAGCAGATTTTCTGACTTTTTCAATCAACTGTTCATCTCAGTTCCTTCACTGAAATGGATAATCGACTTTCTACTGTATATAGTATTTACATATAGAATAGTTTAGTGAATAATATAAATACTGTATACAAAAATAAGTATAATAATTAATGATGGCATTCAATTAATAATGAGAACTGTTTTGTGAAGTAGGAACTGTTTACATCTTTTGATTTTATTTTTGTTAACTTTGTTGTTTATAGTGAAAAAACAACTAGTGTATAGAGCATTTCACTCTATAATCATGTATAAGCGTCGGAGAAAACCAAACTATACTATTGCCAACCTTAGGTTGATCCTGACGTAAACATATGCATATGCTGCTACTCGCTTATCATTGGCAGACTGATTTCTCGGAATGACTCTACAGTAATGTGCTTTGAAATATAGTACTGAAATAGTAACAATCTTAAGTATATATTTCGTTTTTGTTTACATATAAGTGATTTATGACAGGAAGTTGAATGCAAACAGTTATTAGAAAACCTCGAAAGGATTGTAGATATAATTAATTTAGTTATGATCATAAGCGGACGTCACTTCAGAGGATTGTCTATTGTACAACACAATACACATTCTAAGAATAAGTCAGTTCTCAATGACAACTTGCTGCAATCGGAGATATATATGGCTGATGTTTTCAGCACCATTTTAATGTGACTATCTTTGTACTTTATCATGTGATGCAAGTAGTACCAAATAAGCACCAATCACTATCTTCGTCCATGGATGAACACAGTTCCTTTTGTTTACATCAGGATCAACCTTAAGCCGGCTTTAGTTTAGGTGACCAGTAGAGATCAGATTTATATACAATAAAAGCTAAGAATGCCAGAGTGGATGTAGTGTCCACTGTGAGGTTCCTAGCAGTAGCGGTTCCTCTATATGGGCACAGGAGCACGTGAACACCTTAAAAAGCAACAATAATCATACGTATTACTGTATTAATATTATTACCGGTACATCTATTACTTTCCAATATGCAATGACGTTCCTACATTTTTCGTCTCGAGAGAATGTCCTGTTCGTGTGTCGTGTGTCTTTAAATCTCCATTGGACTGCAAGGAACTTAGAATATTGGACTGGTTGACAGCAGTTCGCACAATTTTTCTCTAGAAGGGTGAAATAGCCTGAGGCGAGAATATTTTCTGGTTTGTTACAATGGTTACAACAGCTCTGGCTCGCACAAGTCTTAACGTGCTAGTGACAGAGAAAGAGAGATGCTCCATCTCTCTTGGGTCTGGCATCCTGTTCCTTTCTCCCTCTTTCCTCGTTTTCTCTCTTTACTTTTTCTTTTCAAAATACCATTATGCGCGGGTGCTGATTCTGTTGTCTTTTGTTCAGCAAAGTAAGGGAAATACAAGCTGCATTGGTGCGTATTGAGAGTTGAAACAGTAACATTTCAAGTTTGGAAACGGACGTATGTGAAATTGTGAGTGTGTGGAATTAAAAGAGGATTAAAACATTCCTCCGTAACACCATGGCAGAAGACCGATTAAGTACATTGGCTATGTTGGCAGTGGAAAAAAAACTTGTTAACATGATTAGAGATTTCAATAATAAAGTTATTGATAAGTTTGCATCTCTCAAAACTAGACGCATGGAGCTTCTCTACAAATAAATCCAGATCTTCAACACCATCTACAACAGCAGTGAAGATGAGTCCTATGAATTAATTTTACTCTACTTTTGTTTAATGGTTTTAATTTTGGTTTCATATGCGTAGATTTGGTGCATGAATATTAGAACTACTTTATCTCTGACGTGTGATTCAGCTATACGAGGATATATCAGTGTGTTCATTACTCGTATTTTTTGTGAACACCCATTCAAGAAAGGCACGAGCCGCCACTGGTTTCTAGCCCTGATTTATATGTTTCTGAAATCTAAAAACAGGTAAATGAGTCACATGGACTGATCATCAGTCACCTACACATTAGTGCGCGGTTTATATAATGCATGCTGCAGTCCGTGTGACTCATTCACATAACGTTAGATTTCGGAGACATGTGAATGAGATCTAAAAACCCTTCCAATGGACATCACATCCACTATAGTATAATCGATGGTATTCTTAGCTTGTAGTGCATCTAAAGCTGATGTTTAGCGATCAGTCCAAGCAGGTTTCCAACCCACGTCCAAGTGCTCCTCAGAAACTAAATCCACTTAATGACTGACACTATTAAACATAAGTATTAAATAAAAGCATTTCATTTACAAATGATTGAAGTATTATGCAAAAACAAGCAATAAAAATTTTAAATATCGCTATTCTGTTCAAATAATAATAGCCTACCTTCCAGGCTATATGCTGAATGGCTAAAGTAGATATGTATATGTAATTAATTTCCATGAAATTGACATAAAAAGCTGTGTATATGTATATTGCTTGACGCACCATTAGCTGAATGTATAGAGCATTGGTTTTCACACTGGTAACCTGGGTTCGAAATCCAGCAGGTCAATGTGGAATTTGTGGTGGACAAAGATGGTGTCTGTGGTAGGCTTTCATGGGGTACTCCCGTTTCCCCTACTAGCATTCCACCACTGCTCCATTAATCATCATGAACATTATGCAGTGTTATGCAGTTTACTATCCATGGTGCACTGAGGACAACTGTGGTGGGAAAGTGAAGTATGGCTATGATGCACTGCTCATGAATAGGGACGCTTGGGTGAATTGGATAAAAATAGTGTAATCATTTCAAATGTTACTTGTCTACTTTCGAAAATGGGAATTTAAAAGTGACTTTTTTCTTTCTTTTTGATAATACCATGCATACTGGCGTGTAGCCAATTGTGCCTCTGTCTATATTTTTGGGATTATGATATGAATAACTATTCTGAGGTTTGGCACCCATTAGATCGAATTCTGTTTATTCCACATGATAGTATGAATATGGGAGTAAGCAGGATGGATGAAGATGAAGACAATAATGAAGGTGAAATAAGCCCAATGTCCAGTGTCAAACGTTACCCAGTATTTGCTGTTAACGGGTTGAGTGAAAAAACCAGAAAAAATCTCAAGCCAGGCGACTTGTCCCAACTAGGATTCGATTCCAGGTCTGCTAGTTTTGCAGTCGGACACATTGATCACTACTCCAAACAGGTTAACTATTTGAAAGTAACATAGTACTCGTGTGTTTGAAGTATTTTACAATAAGAATTGAAAATTCAATACCAGGACTCAAAATTAAGAACTTGCATGATGTATAATCACCGAATAGTGCAAACGTAACACTGTACACTACAAACATTACTCAATCTGAAATGAGTTAATTTTTTTACCTTATGCAGTATTCATCTTTATGATGATTTGAACTATCTGCAGCATTCTCTCGGTTCGCTTTATTCTTTCTTTCACGCTGTGTGTTGACAGCATTTTCACGTGCTTGATTGTTACTCCATTTGCTGGAAGAGTTGCTTTTCAATGGCTGTACCGAACCTTTGACACTCTTATCTTTTTCGACTTCATTTTCATCAAAGTCATTAATTGACCTGTAACAATATATAACATTAGTATATGAAATTCCTCTAATGCATAAACAAATTATAGGTAATTCTCATTTTATGAAGCTTTAAAGTTCTTTATCTTTTGCATGAAATGAACTCCTCCATTTTATTGTTGTTGTTGTCCTTCGTTACTATCATCACCCATTTTCTAAGTCTTAGTTAGACATTAGGCATGCTAAAACTCAATCCATTGTTTCCTACTCATCTTGAACTTCATTTTTCTTAAGTGCTGTATATTAAAAAGTTACTCGAAATACGAAATCAACTAATTTTCAGTTTCGGACTATAAAAGTAAACAGATATAAAGAAAATACAAATACACATTTATATTAGCATTTCCTATATTTACAAAATATTTTCAAGTGAAACCATGATCATGCAGAATCATTCATTTTCTTCACCAAGTCACTTTCCTCTGCCCAACATGGTTTCAAAACAAAATTTATAAGCAGAGATAAAGTATGGTTACAAAATTACAAATAATAAAAACATCACATGAAATGTTCTTTTTAGATCTCAATTAGTATAATATTATAACATTATTTAAAATTTAAATATTTATGATATAGAACAGAAAATACATACATAGGTATATTGTAAATAACACAATAAGAAGGAATTTTGGAAAAGAGATATTAAATGAGACCCAAATTAAACTACAACAGCTAAACAAATTTTGAAATTCAAAAACGAAACATTACAATAACGAGAAAAATCAAGAGTAGAGGCAGACCAAATGAAATTTTTGCGGCCATTATTATCATTAACAAGATTAAATTATCAAAGAAATGAAGTTGTGAGCTCAAAATTAAAAGTGAAATGCAGTTTCATTAATTGACAATTACAGTCAAAAATGGAAATCACATGTAGAAAGAATGAAAAATAGCAGTCATGCAAGCCAAGAGGAGGTAGAAGAGACCAAAGAAGTCCATTCAAAAGATGGATGGACTAATGAAAATCGGAACAAGTAAAAAGAAGATTAAATTATTATTATTATTATTATTATTATTATTATTATTATTATTATATCGTCATCACTATTACTGTATTATTATATACAAACCTGAATAAAGTCAACAAGTTTACATACTTTACGTACCCCACCCTCTCGATGAATTCAAGTTCTGTATGAATGCTGCCATTGGTGTGTGAGTATTTGGCAGCTTTTTCGGATGAAGATGATTTATTTTCAGCCTCTACACATTTGTCTTTTTCCCCTTTGTCGAGGGATTTTCTGTGATTGTTTTTTGTGGTAGAAGTCTGCGGTACTGGAGCTGTATGATGCGCAACTCCATTTGAGATTCCTACATCTACCGAAGATGCACCTCCTGCAACAACATATTTATTATTAGGTGAATATTTCTTAATACTATATTCTCAAAGAAAACGGTAGTCAATAAGAAAAGCTATTATCAAGAGAAAGCAACTAGTAACATCACTTCATATTGATATTAAATTCAAGTGCAAACTCCATGAAAGATTTAAGTGTGCAAGTAAGATGAAATTATGAGAGAGGAAAACTGGAAAGAGAAAATAAGGGTGAATAACAGAATGGGAGAAATATAGAATACAATATATAATCAAGAACTATATCAGGTATTTTAGGAATTATACACAGATAAATTGAAAGAATAATAACTTTCAGTTAAGCTCAGTTTTTATATGTAATTCAAATACTCTCGGGAATTACATAGAGAATATGATCTCTTCTATGATAAGAATGTTCAACTTCTAATGGACTCAAATGAGAGAAGAATGTGTGATAGGCGGAATGTAGCCATTAAAAAGTATACAGGCTATTATATAATAATGTGAGGAAAGTTCAACAAGAAAGAAAACAAATGTATGTTGAAAATATTAACAGCATGACTTTATTAACAAAAAATGAGAAAAATGTGCGAACTAACCAAGAAGGAATGAGAGGGTAAGAAGAAAGTGTACCTAACATCACTTCATCCATTAAGAGTTGCCGAGGTTTGTCTACAGTATGTACAGTTAATGTTGCTTGCAGTATGTATTCCTCTTGACTGCCTAAGTGTAAGTGTTTAGTTTTAATAATAATAATAGTGGGAGTGCACAGTAGCATCGTGGTTAAAGTGCGACACTGCAAGTTGGAAGATCGTGGGTTCGATTCTCAATGGGGTCATGGATATTCTCCATTGTTCTAATCCTTCCAGCTGTACTAGCGCCAGGGGTTTACTCAACCTCTAACAGAAAAAGTACCAGGGGTATTTCCTTGGAGGTAAAAGTGGTGCGCATGTAGAACTGACATCCCTACTGTCATCTAGAGGCTTACCCTCCCACCACTCTGTGGGTCTCTGTGGCCTGTGATGGAGAGGACTTTACTTTACCCTTAGCAGTAGCAGTAGTAATTAGT
Organism: Periplaneta americana; assembly: GCF_040183065.1. Lineage (NCBI taxonomy): Eukaryota > Metazoa > Arthropoda > Insecta > Blattodea > Blattidae > Periplaneta > Periplaneta americana. Next base: position 110,415,315 of record NC_091129.1, read on the forward strand.
AATATTAATCTGAAGGAATATGTTCAGGGTCAGAAGAATGTGACAGTTTAAGTGACATATTATTTCATGGCTGTCTTTGTCAACTCTGACATCTCTGTTCACGGGACTCTAACACCCCTTGCAGAATACAATGCAAATATGGTGAAACAGTATATTACTTCATAATTATCTGATTACTGTAGTCTGTAGACCAAAAATGATTACACAAAATCATTTCAACTATTACTTAAGGTTATAGAACTAAAATACACTACACAGATCAATTGTCATTACGAAAATTCAAAATGTTTTACCTCTACTTTTTTCTGGACTAGTATTGTGACAGGTCTGTTGTTGCTGTTGTTGTGGCTGTTGTTGCTGAGGCAATGGTTGCTGTGTTTGTTGCTGTTCTAATGGTAATGCTTGCTGCAGAAGCTGCATATAAAATTCATTTTCTTTTGATACATCTTTTTGTTTTCTCTGAAACACAAACAACATTTTAATAAACAGTCGGTTCTCAACCATATTTTAGCAGAGATATGACATTAATGCAAATGAAGTTAGAATGTATTACCACACATACCTGTCGCATTCTGTATCCTACATAACTTTTAAATCCAAATCCCAATGTGACTACAGGATAGCCAATACTGAAAATTAAGAAAATTATATTATTACAATTCTATCAGCAATTTATTTCAACCATAAAATTGAATTAAAAATTAATTATCTGACATCATGCATAACTTAAAATGTGGACTACAATATACAATATAGTAGTTAATAAGTAAGCTTCCGATGCTCTGGTATATGACAAGTCATTTTTCATCCCAGTAGAAGTTCAGAATGCTCATACGTTCTACATCAATCTCCTCTCATTCATTATGTAACACACATTTCGAGAGATTGAATTTGCGATATATATATATATATATATATATATATATATATATAATGTCTCAGAAGTAAACTTTACTACAGTATTTGGGAGCTCGATTTAAGAAATGGGTAAGTTCGACTTTGCTACCAATATAATTATGGATCCACAAATTAATTTATTTTGAAGAACCTTATCATTTCGCCACTGCAATGTTTTGAGTTTGAACACCACTATGATAGGTAGCATTAACAAGGCTCTCAGTTAGTGAACCACATCCAGTGATGTCAGGACAAATGTAGGAGTTACTCAACAAGCATTCTCTTCATTGATGAATAGGAAGAGATGAACCAGTGTCATAGTGTGCTCAGTTGCGTGACATTTTCCATTAGATTTCTTTCTGTGGGGCTGTTAATGGCAAGCAGTTGATACAACACATAAATGATGCCAATATCACTACTAGGAATGAATTCATCAAATGGATAAAAGTAATGGAGCAATACCTAGAAGCATTCTTAGAGGTAAGAATTTTAAACATTTGTGAAAATAATCCCAATGGTAATGCGAAAACTAATATAAAATTAATATATCAAAACCTATTATAAATGACTTTGATTTAATGAAGAAAAATTGATTGCACTTCTTTAACAAAGGTGAACTGACCCATGGTGTATAGAAATATTTTTGCTTAAATTGACCTCCCAAATACTCCGGGAAAGTTAGTCAGTTTATATCTGGGACAACTTGTATAAATCCGTGAAAGCCTACACTACAAGATTAACTTGTATAAATGTTATGGAACATAAATTATTATATTCAACTGGTAAAACTTCATGATTTGCAAGAGGTGATCTCAAACAGAATCTCTAATTTGAAATTGTTTGCAGTTCTAACATTTTTTTTTTAATTTCAAAGTTTAAAAGAAAAATCAAAGAAATAGATGAATAGCTACAGAATTGGATTTCCATGCCGGAAGCCGAGATTTAAATCCAAGTTTAACCGAACTGAAATTTTTGTACAAAGACAATGTTCGGGAATTGTTGCAAGACACTATTTCCTCTACCAACAATCCACAGTTTCTTCATTAACTGTCATCAACCTGGTATGATGTAGATCCACCTCTCAGAGCACACTCTGGACTATTTCAAACATGCAAAGTGATCAAGTGGCATGTTACTCTTACAGACAGCGAGATCCTTGTGGAAAAATAATAAACAAAGAAGTAATCACCAGTTGCAGAAAAAACTTCCTAAAATTTTAAATATATCAAATGTTTTACTAATGCTCATATTCCTAGTTTCTGAATTTTACTCTCATTTTTGTTTGTGTCTCTGCAGCTTCACCTTCAACATAATTAAAAGAGAAATTATATTTGATATAAAATTAACACATTTACTTACATTAAGAGGAAAAAATCCTAAATAAAACGTGCTGCAAAAGTCACTCTATACTTTGCATTACATTTATTTTTTGTAATAATTAATTAAAATTGTTTTCCTTCTGCATTAACACATGATTGGAATCTGTGTGAAACATTCTGACACATACAAAGACACAGCTCAGTCCAAAAACTAGAAGGCGTAATATAATGTTTCAACTATTCGAGAGTTTCTGGTTTCCTCCCCTACACTGTGTATTTCCCCGCACCCAGAAGATAAAAGTCAATTGGGTTGAGGTCAGATGAACATGGAGGCATTTCAATGGCTGCATGTTGTCCTATCACCTTAAGGTTAAAAACTTGATATGAGTACACACGAACATATCTAGCATAATGGGGAGGAGCTCCTCTTTCGTTTGTCTTGTTTGTCTTTTGTTTTGTTACCAATCAGCAAAACTTCAATAATCTATGAACCAGCCTTAAACACCACTATCTAAATTAATGGTACTAAATTACATGCATTGTTTTCATGATATTACTACACTTATTTACTTTTAAGAATGTGAAGTGACATTTGAGCCACCCTGTATACAATTAATGTACTTACGTTCATTATAATGATGACAGTTTCTATTTTTAGATCACTGCTTCACTTATTAATGAATATGAACACACATACGAAGTACAAGACGAGATAATGATTATCTGCTATGTATCAAATTCTGGAGTGTTCTTCACAGTGAAAAAAATTTAAAAAATTGAACTAATGCTCATAATTACCAATGAGCTGCAAATGGCCTGCATAAGTCCAAATGGAATGGAAGATGTCGAAGATCACGCAATCTAACTGCTGCTTCTATGTATACAAATAGTAACCATAGGATGATTGTGGGTAGACAAACACCTTTTTCTGAAATAGAAAAGCACGTTAGTATTATTATAATTACTACTAATGTATATTACACCTCGAAGTAAAGGAAATGCTATAATAAAATAAATAAAAATCTACAAAGATAAACCACATACACACACTTATCTACAAAACATAGCAGCAAATTTTTAGACATAAAAATCCAACTAAATGCGCAAACCTATCTGTTGAATAATCATATTAATATCTCGAAACCAATTACCACTTTTTCCATTCATATCATTATCAGTGACTGTGTACGAGTAGTTACCATGTCTGCCATGATAGCCAAGATTCGTTTATTCAAACCTGGCAGAGGTGATGGACTTCTAAAGCTTTCATAATTACAATATTTCGTTTCGAGAAGACACAAAACTAGTAGATTTATGACATGTATAAGAACACTGTTCCAGAACGACGGAGTTCTAGACAAAAGCTTATCAGCCATTTTCCCATGCCAAAATTCGATTATGCTAGTCATAATCTGATCTATAATTTTATTGTCATCGGGAATTAAACTACACTTTGTGTTATTTTTGTTTCGGTTAACAAATGGAAAGTATGAGTCACAGAACTCGCGATTACAAATGAAAAGAGTGGTTGCACAGGTCTGTAGCTGCTCTTGATTTAAAATTTCATGAAATCTGTCAAAGTCTGACCAATACACCCTCTAAGAAGGGAGAAGTTTCTCCTGAAAAAGGTAAGGAGAGTTTGCACATAAAAATAATATGCTACTACTAATTACAATATAACATTTTATGGAAATCTGTCAAATAGGAGTGAAGTTAATAATTTTGACCAAACACACCTTGAAGGGATAGTTTCTCTTGAACAAACGTAATGAGAGTAGTTGTTTAGTCAACTGTCCGAAAACAGGTCTGAACCTTACAAGTGATACCAATAAGGCACTTATGAGGCAACCCAGCCGGAAGATAATAGGATAGGATGGCCAATTCCTTTCCTCCTCCATTGCATACATCGCCGATTAGCTACATGTTACACTAATCAGACTTCAGATGTATACTAACAATTGTTCTTCCTCTGACACATATCGTCAAGTGAGATGTACTTCCTAACAAATGTACGTATCAGCCAGAACCTCAGTAACGAGAGCATAAACATAAAAATAATATGATACTGGTAATTACAATATAAAATTTTATGAAAATCTGCCAAATAGGAATGAAGTTATTAATTTATTTTGTCCAGTTACATTTGCGTTTTTAACCACTGTGTCCCCTTTCCCCAAGAAGACACAACACCTTATATCATGCAGCTACAGTTCAGGATATTTTATCATCCACCTCTTCTAAAGAATAACACAAAATAATACCACCCATAAAAAATAAAATCCTGTGTATGAACTGCGTGCTAAATTCCATACACGAACCTGAACAAATCTTCTACAAAAATACGTCCTTAAAAAAGTTTTTTTTTTTTTTTTTTTTATAATATTCGAAAGCATGAGGACTGTGATCAGCTTCCAAATCACATGTCCTCTTTTACTTTTTTCTTTTTCTTAATTTCAATATACTATTTATTCATGCCAACTTATTTTCTGTTCTTGACTTGATTCTTTACTTTTATCTTCATAATTATCCCTGTTTTGTAACAATTGTATTGATTTTGTAATTTTATTGTATTTTTGTTATGTTCTTTAATACAAGATAGTTATTTATAGGAACCATCCCCGAACATGAGCTTCCTCAAATGGTGCGCGCTACATCAATATGTATTTATTTTGTATTTTATGTAGCAATAAATACTAAATACTGATACATATAAGGCTCTATGAAGAAAACTACAAGTGTAGACTTTGTGGACTGAAAAACTTACAATATAATTTATCAAGGTTCAGACCAATCATTTCTTACAGAATTTACACAAAACTTCAACATTGTGGTTTCTTTATTTCTTTGCTATAATAAAAACTGACATTATTTTCAAATTCTGTCATATGCATGCACAAGTTCATTACCTGTATGCCAGACATACTGCACCCAAACATATGTGCTGGCTGCGAAGAAGAGCCAGTGTACTGGGATGAAGAAAAAACAGATCATATCTGATGTAAGGGCAATGCAAATAAAGAAAACTGAGAAGGCCTGAAATTAAAAACCAAGAATTAGTTAAATCGATATGAACAATAATTATTCAATTAACACGTAATGAGATGTGATGATGGTAACAAATAGTTACACTCACCAAGCCCTGATATTTGAAAGAATCGTACACACTTCGAAGTAGTAGCCAAAACGGCCACAGGAATTCAAATCGGAATTCCAGGATAAAATCAGCAAGCAACACCAGGGCCCATAATACTAGAAACTTCAAGTAGAGTAATGTGCTGAAACAGAATTTAACAGTGACAATTACAAAGAGGGATATCACATCACTGAAACAGTTGAATTTCACGACAATGATTCAAATGTAGAAAATGCCACCAGGATTACAATCCAGGTTACCAACATGAGAGCTGGTGCATTAATCATTTGTCTAATGGTGTACCTTGATACGAAATAATTAAATGCAGTAATCTGAAATATAAAATCAATCACCACAACTACGTTTCCTGAAATAACAACATATATTACGTCACTTTTCCACTTCCAGCATATACGAAATCCTCAATAACACATCTTCCTCTTGACAAAATATTATTGCCCTTGAACAAACACAGCACTCTTTAGAATGTCGTTCTGAGCAATGCTGTTATACCAGATCTAAAATGTTCGATGTTCTATACCTCAAATTCAAGATTTTGTAGCAAGTTTGTTGTTCTAGAGAACGCCTCAGTTATTAAGTCTTATACCATATGAAGTTATGACTCTGAAATTAATGTATGGGGATTGATGGAAAACGCACGCGCGCACGCACACACACACACACACACACACACACACACACACACAAAACACCTACATACATGCACATCTGCACACAAATTCTTTCACTTGTAAAACACTAGTGTATATCGTGTATGCTTCAAGTTAGTGTGCAACAAAAGGAAATGTTTCTGAAATCTTTACTGGTTCCTTCTTCATGCACACATAGGCTACATAATTGTCGGCATCACATTTAAGAGATATAATTTAGTCACAAAGGAAAGATAGTATACTCTTTTGGGTCTATTACACTTTGTTTATTTTTGTTTCATGCCTCTGTATTGTGCAAATGGAAAATTGGTGGTGTTCTACTCAGTTCTCAGATGTAATATTGCCTTGGCTTTTTGAGGGATGGATCTGGGATAGAACATGAACTTACACTTACAGTGGCCTATTGTGCACCTTGTATAAGTGATGACTAGACATCGGATTTATAGGAATTAAGAGCTATGAATGTCACAAGTATAGTAGGTGCGTGTGGTGCCAGATGGGAGGATTTATACACCTGATTCACAAGTCTCCAAAATCTAAAAACAAGTTAATGAGTCACATGGACTGCAGCATGGGTCTTGTAAACTGCATGCTGATTAAGGCCTTAACAGTATAATGTCTGTATTTAACTATAAATTACATGTCAGCATGGTTTACAAGATTCATGTTGCTGTCAATGTGACTGATTTATCTAGAGTCAGAACTTGGAGATTTGTGAATCAGGCCTAAAAAATCTTCCCAATGAACACCACAATGGTGGCATTCGAATTTTTTTAGTGTGTATAAATTCTATATCTAGTGATGACTGTTTCAAGTCCGAATGTGGCTTAGGGAAAGTCGTGAATCCAACACTTAACAGGTGTGTCATCCTGACAGTCAGGTCCCATCCCCAAGCAGACGAGTATCTGATAAGCTCCAGAGCCTCGAGATCCAAGCCCTTCCTATGATTCACAATCTTAGTTCAATTGGCAGAGCAATGACACAATGACTGAGAACTCAGGTTTGAATCCTAATGCCGGAGTTGTATTTGTGGTGGACAAAGCCAAGGTTCCAGAGGGTTTTTACTCGGACTTCTTCAGTTTCCCACCATCATACCGCTGTCAGTTTCCATTTAAAAACTCATTATTGTAATTTAGGCCTTACTTACTTACTGGCTTTTAAGGAACCTGGAGGTTCATTGCCGCCCTCACATAAGCCCGCCATTGGTCCCTATCCTGAGCAAGATTAATCCATTCTCTATCATCATATCCCACCTCCCTCAAATCCATTTTAATATTATCTTCCCATCTATGTCTCGGCCTCCCTAAAGGTCTTTTTCCCTCCGGCCTCCCAACTAACACTCTATATGCATTTCTGGATTTGCCCATATGTGCTACATGCCCTGCCCATCTCAAACGTCTGGATTTAATGTTCCTAATGATGTCATGTGAAGAATACAATGTGTGAAGTTCTGTGTTGTGTAACTTTCTCCATTCTCCTGTAACTTCATCCCTCTTAGCCCCAAATATTTTCCTAAGCACCTTATTCTCAAACACACTTAACCTATGTTCCTCTCTCAAAGTGAGAGTCAAAGTTTCACAACCACACAGAACAACCAGTAATATAACTGTTTTATAAATTCTAACTTTCAGATTTTTTGATAGACTGGATGATAAAAGCTTCTGAACGGAATAATAACAGGCATTTCCCATATTTATTCTGTGTTTAATTTCCTCCCGAGTATCATTTATATTTGTTACTGTTGCTCCAAGATATTTGAACTTCTCCACCTCTTCAAAAGATAAATTTCCAATTGTAATTTAGGCCTACATAGTATTAATTAAAACATGGTGTGGCGTGATGTATTATGATTGGCATACAGATGGGTAAGTCTGAGGATATGCAGTACACCTTTCAAGAGAACGGATGAAAGGGCACTCTTTTGGGACTTCATCGGAACCTTATGCATACATGGCTGAACTGACAGATGGCACCACATAGTTGAGTCACGACATCTAAAAATAAAATGGCTATTTGGTTTTCAACAACCATTCATAAATATATGACTGGTAAGGCACAATAAGTCCATTCAACGCAAGACCTCACCCCAGCCTATTTGAACTATTGTAGATGACAGATGAAATAAGGTGGGGGTGGAGAGTGTTGGCGGAATGAGAGAAGGAAACAGGAGTACTCTGAGAAGAACTCTCAACATCTGCTTTGTCCACCATAAATTCCATTATGACAAGGCTTGGGATCGAACCCAGGCCATTTGGATGGAAGACAGCACACTAGTGCTGAACCGCAATGTGGCTAAGATTTAATAGCAGAATAAATCTGGCAGTATTTTGATGGAGTCAAAACCAGAGTCAGTAAAGATGACACTGATATGAATTCTTGTAAGAAAATTCTATTTTAATATTTTCGCTAATCTGTGGCCTACCAACAGGCGCAAACTTACAGACTTTCAATGACACACTGAGTTACATGGTGTGGGACTGAAACTCTGTAACTATGGGGATAGTAGGCTACTTCAAAAACTTACCTTTGCTGTAATCTACAATAAGCATTAAAATTATAATCAATTATAATTCATAAGTACACAAAAATTGTCTGATGATACACTAGTGTACTAGTAGAGAAAGTAGTAAATATCTTAAGGTATCAATTACCATTCTAATATGTTCACAAGTATTAATACATATTACATAATGAGCTTTTATAAGTTTTATGAAGGAGTCAAAAGTTGAAACTGAAGACCTTGTGTACCAACTCCACAGCCCTGTTAGAAATATTTTTATTTCGCTGGTAATAATATTCTCCCGAAACAATTTCAAAAGTGTAGAACACAAGGAATGAAATTTTTTCACCTTGAACATATTCTGTCCTCTCTAATAACCTACTTTCTCAAATTCAAAATAAGTTACTGATGTCACCACTTTTTCTATGTGACAACAATTGCAATATGCGATGCAAGTTTCAATAACACATGTTCCTTAAAGACAGTAAAGAATTCCAAAATGTTGGGGACTATATCTTTTCCAATAGAACTGATAGTGTTTAAAACAACTTTCATGATCAAACAAATTTAAAATCAGCATATTAGATAAGATGCAGCACTGCTTAATGGTAAGCATATACAAATTTCAACATAAAAATGAGTAGTTCAGGGGTAAAAGACAGTAAGCACCACATCAATAAATTTTGAATTATGGCCACTAGGTGTCTCCACTATCTACAGACTTTGATTTCATAAGATAAAATAGTTAAAATTCGCACCAACAATTAATGGAGTACGAAGTCTTGAATTTTATGAAAATGCTGATCATTTTGTGTAAAACTTGGTAAGCAACCTCTTCTCTATAGTAAGCAATGGAATCAAGAGGACAGTCTGTCAGGACGAATGCATGCATACGGTCATTCAGTAAGAGTAATCCCCTCTTTAGATGACACCACTCCTACAACAATGAAGTATAGAGTCAAGTTAATGTACGACCGAATTATCATTGCTATTGGTCCACATGGGAAAAAAATGTCAAAATAAAGGATCACTTGATGGAAGTAAATCGAAAGACATATTAGAAATTATGAAATGGATACTCCCACAATATGCCTCATTTTATGACGATTTGAAGCCTATCGATGTAGATGAACACAGGGCCAGGGAAATAAAGTTGATGAAAATTAGTTACCGTAGTTGTAACTGCATTGTACTCATTGACTACTTTCTTTAAACACCAAAACACAAGAATAATTTGTTAAAAGACACTTGATCCTTGATCCGTGTGCCAGCAGAACTTTTCCTACAATTTGTATCTGGTGACTTAATTCTGGTACTTGGTGATATTACGAGTAGTAAGTTTCTCGACATCTGTTGACAATTTTGAAACTTCGTTGTAGTGTGCTGTAGGAAAAGTTTGACTGCCACAATCTCACTCCATTTGACAGTAGTCCATTTTCTTTAATTCCTTAGTCTAATGTGTTTATTAATGATATGTCAAGAAGTGTAGGCCTACTGCTGTTTGATATGAAAAAGAGTCACCACTAACTATAAATTACAAAGTCATGAATATCCATATAATATGTGCTTTAAAACGTGCACTTAATATGTACTTCAATAATATATGTATTCTATGTTCATTTTGTATTTCTCCTGAGAGATCTACATTAAGAAGCTATGGGCATTTAATATTATTCATTTTTCTATATACACTTTTAACACTTATTTATCTAGGCTAGGCTTTGGACAATGAAGCACAAGACTTCGAAACTAGTGAAGCAAGGTAAATCCTAAATATTAACAAGGTAAAGAAGTTGGAAATTTAATCAGTGATTTAATATTATATTCCGAGTAACAAAATATTATCTAGTGTTTAAAGTAACATCAAGTGACTTTATATTTTTATCTATGAAATTGCTCAGCTGCATATAGGCTATATTAAACACTTAAGTATATTTTCGTTAATTAGTATTATGCTTACAAAGAACTGTCAGATGTGGAAAATGTTTTGGAGAGAACTTTGGGGTTATAAATAAAGTAACTGTTCATCTAAAATAGGCAGAAAGCAATGGTGCATTGTTTTAGAAAATGAATAGGGTTGTTAATGAATAACAAATTAACTGATGGCAACAGAAGAAGAAGGAGAAGTTACTGAATGTATAAAGCAAATCGCAGTTTAGCCCACGTTTAACTTCACACTGTTTCTAGCACAGCTTAGTACCTATTATTAAGACATTTACTCCATATTTATTATATTATGGTACTCTTTATCTATGGCAACCTGTAGTGGTTACAGGAAGAGATTAAAATAAAATAAAATGTCAAGGAGCCCTACAGATGAGTAAGGGCCCTCTCCCCTACCAATGTGACTAGTTCTGCACTATCCTGTGAAACACCTGCTTTGTGAAATTATGAATGGTTATTCTCCCGAAGACAGGATATTAAGATGAGTTACTTGCATTAATAGTTGCTACTTCTAATCACATTAATAATATAGACTAATCTAAGCTTGAAACAAGATGAGCTAATTATATTCAAAATGCTATTATCAATGTGAACTAGGCTACACATACACTCTGCTGGAGTTCATTTCATTGCGGAAACTGAGATCTCAATGTTTGGCCTTTTCTTGTTTAATGTATGAATTCGCAAGTTCTTTTAATGTTCTTACGCAACTGTCTCTACATAAATAATCTGAAGATATAATTAATATGGAGTCAATACAAGCCTCTAAAAAAAGGAGTAGCCTACTTAGACTATATCCCGGAAAAAAAAATTTGCCTTCGAGAAATTGAGTTACTTCATATTAACAACATAGATTTATTGCATGTGCAATTTATTTGTACATACTGCTTTCTCCAATGTATAAAATTATATCTTATGCCTTTATAAAATCCTCAGACTACATTGTTTATAGACATCTGTAAAGTTCAATAAGAAACTTCAACATAGGGCTACATTGTTTGCGAAGGATGTACAATACAGTAAACAACAACATAACTTTACTAAATAGCAGAAAGATTCTGTAGTTCACTTATTCAACAGAAAAGAACAGCCATGCTCAAATATCGAAGCAATATTTAGGTCTACATACGTTTTAATTGATAATTATGCCACCATCCAATAAAATGTTAACAAACCTGCAGCTATTTTAAATGTCATAATTTGTATTTTATGTAAGACAAACACTGTAATTTTATTCTTTGGCGTCATATGATGACATATAAATGCTGACTGTAAATATTCTGTAGGACTTCTGAAACATAATTCCATTTAAAAGTAAATGTAGGCTTAAGTCCCGAAAACGGGAAAAAGAATCGTTTTAATAGTTTTATGGCTATGAAATGTAGCCTTTATTCATCACAAGAACTTTCTGGGAAAGTAACCTGCAGAAGTACATAGGCTAGCTAGAGGCCTAGGCCTACTTCCCTCAATTTCTTTTACTACAACAAAAAAAAAAAAAAAAACAAATGAATTTATGAAAGTGAGTTGCTATCGCCTCAGTTTCGCACATCAAGCTTTGCGAATCCAGAATTGGTATTTTTACATTCATTGTATATTATTTAATCCCGAGCCGTAGTTTCTGTTGCTGACTGTTTGGTGCTGGATCTCAAACTTGTTCTGATACATTATTTTAAGGATACTGGTACTTCAATTTAACTCTAATATCTTGTGAATCAGTTCAGCCAAAAATTATTAATATAGAACGTGGAAATTTTTTACCAGTTTAGGAAAATAAATGCAGTTTTCATCGAAGCGAAAATGTTACAAAATGACCTATTTTTTAAAAATCAATTTTAATTAATTTCTTCGTGATTTCTTTTCTTAGATAAGAAATAATCTCATCAACCACTATTTCATAGTTACTGCTTAACTGTGTAAAAATAAGAAAGTGTATGCAATTTAAGTTTCTATCAGTATTAATAGGTCTATTTTGCAATATCAGGCCTAAAACTTAGAATATAGAAATAGTTACGAATGCATGCTGTTTTAAATTATTCATTTAATGTTACAGCATTTATCTCTGACAAATGAATATCAGATAACATTAAATCTAGAAACACTATGATTATAAAGGAATACTATTTAGGTCTGTCTCTATCATATTGCGTTAAAAGTAGTTGACATAAAATTACATTAGTATAATACGACTACCACTTTAACTTCCTTTTAATACAGTAAAAAAACAGTCGTGACTAAAATTTCATGACTGGTGCATGATGTCTGAATAAATACAAAAGGTAGTAACTTTCTGGATTAAATAGTTATTTAGATTACAGTATGAACAACAGAAGTACATCGTAAAACTATTCTGTAAATAATATTCTAATATGCAAGTGGAAGAATACTACTTTAATGACACACAATGCAGCCATTAGACACCAAGCTGACACAATCTGTCACTTACTTTGACAGTGATTTTGACAATTACAAAATGAGTCTCAAATAATGCAGTAGTGTAAAATTTCATAATCAGAGCTAAGCTTCACATCGTATACATTTAACTTACGCCTTATATATTCTGAATGCACACTATATGAGGCGAGAAATATTACCATTAATAGAAAAAACAACAGAAAATATTCAAGCTTGTCTGAGCAATGCATTCTTCTCTGCATCATCAACTATATATGTGCGGCTGTTTGGACCATGATAAGCACGTTCCCAAATATGTGTGCTACCTTTAATATAAGACTGGGTTATATGGACTCAGATATTTAATCATTCCTTGATGTAAACAGAAAGCATTTCCTATGTTTAACCTGTTATAAGTCAGCCATTTTGATAAACATATGGCGACTGCTCTTACCTTCCGTAAATTCCTTCGGTAATTTTGTTTCGCTTTAACGGCCTCCGGAGCTTGCCACATTCGGCATTTCTTCTCTTCATATTCCTTGTCACTTTCACCACCTTAATATAATGTTACCAAATCACCACAAAATAATCCAATTCAGATTATCTCCCGATATATCGCCCTGTTATCAATCTCTTTTGTTGTCATCCGTCTGAAGCACTGCCGGCTAAATCGTAAACTTTTAGACACTGCTAGTTAAAAACAACTCACAGTATCTGTTGCTGGAGCAGTGCAGCGCGAGCTGTAGGAGGCTTGGAAACGATCAAGGAGGCATTAGCGCCTCGCCAGCAAGAGCAAAAGTGTGGGCGGCTGAGGTCGCCGGACAGCTAGTTTGTACTTTGCCTTCTGCAATTCCAAGAATTGAATTTAAAGATATCATATTTTGGACTTACAGTTCGTGAAGATAATATGAAATATTTTAACACAACATATAGTTTTCTGTGTTGTTAAAGTTCGACTTTGTAAATAATTTTTCTTAAGGTATTTGATGTAATATTCAAATAAAAGGAACATGTTCATGGTATGTACAATAAAAATGATATAGATTACGTGTTATCGTATGTGGTGTGTGCGTTAATGTTTAACGGCATGATTTGTTCAATGTGACATGAGAAGGTTCAACAGGTTTCGGTGTCTCCAGAGTTTGACATCTTATTTATAGCAAAGATTGGCATGCGAAAAACTCGTGGTTTGGGAACCCTATAAATAAATTTTATTGACAGATACAATAGTTTTCAACGTAGGAAGAAACAATTTCTAATTATGAAGTCTAAGAGTAAAACTTCACTGGGATAAAGAGATTTCCAGGTAGGACTACCTTAATTCAGAATAATGAAAGCAGCAGTAAAGTAACGTAATAGGCCTATATAAAACTCATAGGCTACTTGGTGCTACTATTGTAGAATAAGGCGGAGCAAATATCATGGTTGACAATTAGGGGGCTGTGACACTGTAATTGCAATTTAGCCATACTTGCTTCTCAGTGTAAAAGACCACTTAGCTTATGTACAGACCCAGAAACAAAATTTGGGCCATCTGATTTTTCAAAGTTCCAGTAAGCACTGAGCATGCACAGTATGTTATAACTAGAACTTTTGAAAATTGAGGTGGTCCAAATTTTGTTTCTGTGTCTACATCAGTGTCGTTTTTAAAGTTCAGTATAATATGTATTGAGTTTTTTTTTTTTTTTTTAGTATTTAGCAGGCCACAATCCTTGCGTACCTCCACATTTTTTGTAAACTTTTCTATTTAGCAGGCCACAGTCCTTGCGTACCTTCACATTTTTTGTAAACTTTTCTCATATTTTAAACAGATGGTCTCTTGCAAAGTAACTTTTCACGATGTACATTGTTGCATATTGCAAAATAATTGCTTGGAAATATTCTTAGGCACACTTGAAATATAGTGGACGGTAGTTTTGATTAATCAGATTGCATACATTAAAAGTGCCGTCGAACTTGTTCATACCGATAAGCTTTATCATTAATAGCAAATAAGGTCTGTGAAAAGAATAGTAAGTACATATAGTTATTACAGAGTAATACAATGCGATTATTTCCCACTGCCAAGAGGATCTGTGCAGTAGGCAGAGCCAGTCCCTGGAATGCCACCAGTGCAAGCGTAGCTGAAAGAGTATTTAGATGTGATTAAAAATGCATGTAAACTACACTGTATTACGTCTCTTAAAGTTATTTAAGTGTTTATGTATGGCTAGAGAATGTAGAAGATGTTCTGGAAAAAAATACCCTGCTCAGATACACTTATAAATTGCATCCTTCAAATTCCGGAATTGAATTTGTCTCATGGCTCACAGGCATCTATAATTATGAATAATGTTATCAACGACTAATGTACTCAATCCCAGTAAGATGTTAGCTATCAGGCCCATTCTCAATTACAAGTTAAATCCCAGGTTAGTTTCTCTTAGTATAAATAATACTAGAGTGTTTTGTTTCAGCAAAGGGCCAATTTTTTTAGGCTGCCTGCATAAATGAACCAATTGACTTCGTAAATTGAGATCACTCAAAATGTTGCTATGCATTCTGGGACTCTTTACATATATCCAAAAAAGTAAAAATTCGCATATTCAGTACAAATATAAAATCAATAATGTTAATATGAATGTAAAACCAGGACTTTAACTAAGCCAGCTCTCAATAGAATTCAACCATTTAGTCATAGCTGCTTAAGAAAAGTATGTAGGCCTACAATTTATTGGCGAAATTTAATTACAAAGTAGGAATTATATTTATTATCAGAACAAACGTTGTCGATGCAAAGAGAGAAAGAAAAGAAAATGAGTGTGTAAGTACAGCTAAAAAAAAAAATACTGATAGCAACATAGAATGACACTCGATCAGAATTCCTAAGGCAATAGAAAGAGAGGCGTCCACGAAATATTCGGAGACGCTTACAATAATTAGTTGAGAAAAGTCAGGAGAGTTGGCTACACCTGGAAGACAGATAAGATACATAAACTGTCCAAAACAGAATGTGCTGGAGACAGTTGATTCAAGACCTGTGGTCCTCATAGGAGATAGGACTTCATGTTATTATCCTGCCTGTGGTTTCCCCATGGAATTAAGGTAAATGTCGGAATGGGCCTCTGATCTACTTGCTCCCCCACATCTCTTTTGGATTACCGAACCGTGGTGTTCACTTCAGTTGGCAATAGAGATGTAACTCTGGAGCAGTGCTTCTCCCTTGCTCTCACTGCCTTGCTGTGGTAACCAGTGTGTCTTTTACGGATATCTGCTCATGACTGCTTTCCTACCCTCTCTTAATATGCATTTCTTTTATGTCTACTTTTCGGCTCTCTTGTCAAGAAACAGGGATTTCAAGATCTTCGGCAAGAAATATAGTACAACCAAACTTTTAAAGCTAAAATCTTGTAAAGTTACCTATTGTAAGTCGTGAATTACGTAATGTGACTGAAAGCTGAGTAAATTTTTGTAATTTAGTTTTTCAAGGCATTCATGATGGCATGATACATTTGATTTTCTAAAGGGGGGAAAAAGGGACATGGTACATACATGAATATTACAAATAACACTCACAATGCAGAACCTCTCTCATCAATATTGATATTGACATCTGCACAGCAGAAACATATGACAGCTGTGTAAATACTAAAAATGTATATAGTCTTACAAAATCCTAGTAATTTTTTTTTTTTTTTTCGCGGACTCTTGACTTGTGTCATCCACTCAAGTGTCCCCACCTAATGGGCAATAGTCTGAAGCTTGGTAGTTCTTTCAGCCGTCATAAAGGCATTGCCCTTGGTGCACCATAGAAGGCAAACTACATAACATATGATATATAACATATTTTGTCACAGTATTTCTTATATAATGGTGGACCTCACATTTTCATGAACTACGCAACATTGTATGATGTTATTAATGACGCAATGGTGGAATGCCAGTAGGGGAAATGTGAGTATCCGACAAAAAATCTACCAAACACTAGTTTAATTTACCACAATTTTCACTTGAAACCACCAGGATTCGAACCCAGGTTACCCATGTGGAAAGTCAACATTCCAGCCATTCGATTAACAGTGTGCCATGTAATAATAATAATAATAATAATATCAGTACCTGAACATGTAGGCTTACAATTTCACAAATTAATTTTGTAATATAATACAGTGGATGCTCTTTGTGATAAACTTAGATGAGTTTTCAACTTGTATGTGAATCTGGTGCTTCAAATGAACAAGTTGTGAAGCAGTCAATCAGTTGTCCCCTTTACAAGCCATGCAGGCCCAAAGAATTGCGGAAGGTTAAGGCCCCCACCTGTACAATCAGCATTAATGGCAGTAGGGATGTCAGTCCTATGTGCTTGCTGCTGTAGTGTGGCCAGAAGGGTTAGATCACTGGAGAAAATCCATGACCCCATCAGGAGTTGAATCTTGTATCCTTCGATTTGCAGCATTATGCCTTAATTGCAATGCTTACCATGCTTCCTCCTCCTCCAAGTTATGAAGAATAACTATTTTTTAAATACAGTAATAACCACACGTTTATTAATATAAGTTGTCCATTCTTTGCTAAATACGTCATATTGTTTCTGCATTATAATAGGGTAAGTAAATAAATAGGCCTACATTGAAATTAAATAAATAAGTAAACTTAAATTCGATAGATTTTCACTCAATGCAATGGAATCCAAACTGGTGCCAGTTTTGTAAAATTTATGATGCACAAAGCAGCTCTGATTTATGTTTGTTCTTATCATATATCGCAAAAATAGTGAATAACTCTGGAACTGGAAATATGTTGTGATAGTAGCGATGAAAATTGTTTTTCTAATTTTTTTATTGATAGTTAACCATGCAGAGCACCTGTAATGTTACCATTTCGGTGGACATTGACATTTTTTAATTTATTCCAATGGAGCCTGTTTTACAGAAAAATAAGATTACCATAGAGGCTCAGGATAATAAAACAGATCAGAAGTCATAAACAATTTAGAAAACCAATGGTAATGTTACCATTTCGGTGGACATTGACATTTTTTAATTTATTCCAATGGAGCCTGTTTTACAGAAAAATAAGATTACCATAGAGGCTCAGGATAATAAAACAGATCAGAAGTCATAAACAATTTAGAAAACCAATGGTAATCATAATTGTTAATAATTTATATATGTGAGAAATTAGAAACAGTTAACCAGATGATTGTTTAGCATAATATGTACTGAATCCTTTAAAATGTTATTAAGAATTTCCCTGTATTGGTATCTGCTCAATCCCACTTAAAAGATGTCCCACAAACACCAAAAAGTAAACCCATTATCACCCATGTAGAGCACATAGAACTGAAAACCCGGGTTCGAGTCCCAGTGCCAGAGAGAATTTTTCTCTGTTCTGCCCATTCTTCACCATATGGTAATGCAGAGTTCCTGCACGGAAATATCATATGTACTTTGGTACATCATTGTAATAATGTAATAATAATGTTCGCATTTACTGAATTGAAAATTAAATTTCGATCATGCAGTTCATTTTTATACTGAGATTTAAAGAAAGTGGCACTTACTCGCACGGAATTTTTGTGACCAAAATACGAAACAACAGTTGGGCTTTAAATCTTATATTATCGTTTAACTGCAAACGTGTGCGTTTTCTCAAAATATATATATATTTTTTATTTTAGTTAACAGCAAAATCAGCCTTCGGTGACTTGTAAAGAGTTGTTTGAATTAATGCTCTAAAAGGAAAGCTCTTCAGAATCTTCATATGAGTATATTCTAAACTAGATTACAAACAGGAGAATGTTTACAGAGTATTTTAAGGGAATTAAGAAATCTATTTGTTATTTTATGAATGATTTTAAGAAACCGTGGAAGTTGTGCTCGGCGTAAAAAGACAGGTTTCTGGCGAAATATTCAGAATGGTTAAAGGCTATGACTTTGTAGAATCGTTCTGTCTTTGGATTGAACTTTTTTTATCCCCCCCCCCCCAAATTCTATGCCAATTGAAGGGCTCTGTGCTCTCATAAGTTTTTCTATGGCAACAGATTTTATACAATTACTTATCATTATTTCTATTATTACTACTACAGCCAGTGTATGGGACTGGTGCTCACCCAGCATTGTGATGCACTTGGGGAGCTACGATAGGTAGCGAAATCTGGTTGCAAATACCAGCTATAACAGCGGGGGGGGGATCATCGTGCTAACCACACGATACCTCCATTCTGGTTGGATGATCGTTCACCTCTGCTTCGGCATGTGGGCGTGAGGCCAGCAGCCGGCTGGTCGATCTAGGCCCTTCATGGGCTGTAGCGTCACGGATTATTTATTACTTCTTCTTTGGTTCTACAGCCGGATTCCAGCCTTGACTGCCCCAACGATGCTTTTCCATGTCCTTCGATCTAACACCTTTGTTTTCCATCCTCTAACACCTGCTGCTATTATATCCTTCTCCACTTCATCCAGCCATCTTAACTGAGGTATTACTACTACTACTACATAATTATAGGCCTAATTGCATGATTGGTAATTATTATGATTATAATTATTATTAGTTTTTGCTTAGGCCTACTTGTAAAATCTTTACCATTAATATTATTGTTAAATTTTATTATTTATATTACTTTCATTATTATTATTATTATTATTATTATTATTATTTATTTTTTTTATATCCACTTCATGTAAGCCTATAATAGTTTTTGTACACTTTCCATTATTATCATCGTAATTTTTATTATCTTCATTGTTATTGTGGTATGTATTATTCTGTCCTTTACTGGCTAATTGCTGTTGGATAGCAAATTAATATTAACAATAAAATAAATTATTATTAATATTACAGGTATTATTATTATTATTTTTATTTTTATTGAGACACCTGTGTGATATCTTTGTGTTCAGGTAGCGAAGGAAAAGCCTGATGGGTCGGGCATAGAGTTTCCTCCTCTACTACCCAATGACAGAGGCAGCAAAGCACAGTTGTGCCTCATGGGTTTTACTGCTCTTTTACTTATTGGTAATTTGAGTTTTTATTCTCTTAGTTTTACTGTATCTACAAGATTTGATATTGTCGAGCTAGTTCCTCCTTTTTACTTTCTCGTTATATGAATAAAAACAGAAAGTTTGTGATGCTTCAGCAAATCAGTTTGGAGATTTTGATGGAAATACAGTAAGTTATATGTATTCAGTATCTCTGACATCGAAGAAGTAGTTTATGGCATACCATCTCTCTACAGCGATTTCTCCTAAATGCAAGACGGATTTTGTTCATATTCTGTATCTGTAATTTCAACAGTGAATGATGTACATGAAGTAAATTTTTCACTGATTAAGTTTCCAACTTGTTTAGTCTATATATTTTTTTATTTTACTTGATTATTTAACTACGCTGTATCAATGGGGTTGGTGATAGCGAGATGATATTTGGCGAGATGAGGCCGAGAATTCGCCTACTGTCTATAGGCTATGGACAATGAAGAACAGCACTTCGAAACTAGTTGCCAGGTAAATTTCTAAATATTAACACAGTAAAGAAGTTGGAAAGTTAATCAGTGATCTTTTAAGTATATATAGAAAAATTAAGTATGATTTTTATTAAAAATTAAAGGATTCTCAAGGATTGCCGTTAGCCTATTTTCAGAAGAGAGTGAGAATGAAAATTCTGCATTGTATTGTGAAATTCTGTTTGTTGATACTCGATACTTTAGGATGAAGTTCCTAAGAAAAAAAACATTCAGGCCTACTACTGTATCACGACAATTCAGACTTCATGCAGTCAATTAACCCAGCAGACATTACCTCACAGCCATGGCTTAGGTCAGATCACTGTTCACCTGTCTGGTCTGCTAGAAACTCACTGTGATGGCAAATGTTTCACAGCTGAAGAATAAGTTAGGCCTAAATGTGAACTGTGAATGTGGCTGAGACAGCAGACAAAAACTACTGCAGATTTTGAAGCACTGATAAAGCAATAAGATAATTGTCTCATTATCAGTGGATATTTTGCTTATTTTCATTCTGTTATGAAATATGCTTTAATTTTTGCGGATTATCCTTGGACAGCAAGGACATTTTTATTTTACAAAAGAAAAGCATTACTTTAATAGCTTGCAAGTCTTTATTTCAAAACAATCAAATACTGACTGCTTTGTGAATGCACACTCCCTTATGATGTTCTATCTAGGTAGTCAAGGTAAATTCTCAAGAAGCAAAGAAACTTGTAACGTCAATGCAAAACATAAAAATGATCATAACTCTCAGTGTCCCTAGAGTGTTTCCAGGAGGGTGTACACTATAAAATGCATATCATTTTTTTTTTAATTCTCTAGTCTAAAATAATATTATTAATAAACATTACGTATAAATTTAAATCTGCTTTCAAAAATTTTCTGTGTTCACATGTACATGCTTTTACTCTATAAATGAATTGTTGTTGTTCAGGTTTTTTTAAGGACTAATATAAGCATTACCCATGTACCAAGGTGTAAGTTCTTATTTGATACCTATTCCTACTTGTTCTATATTCACTTGTCCTCAAGGACACATGTACTTTACTTGAATTCATAAAATGTAAAAACTGATTAATTTAATGTAATCTAAATCCTTTCTGTCTTATAACATGCAGACTAGCTGTTATCACTTTTATAATACAACAGAGCGAAAAATTACACAAGTTAAATTTAGCCCTTTGGTTCCCATTTTCTGGGAAATGCAGAGGCTGCAAGCTACTGCGACGTTACATGGTACATAAATGCTTATATTCAAACTGTTAGATCATCTTAATAGCAAGAACATAGAAATTCAGAGCGAAATTCACTAATAAGAGGAAGAATGAAATTGTTATACTAGCTTATAATGTGTCTTTGCAGTATTATGAAAGAACTGACTGATCTGAATATCCATCTTCATTTTTTAGATACATAAAGAATTTTTTATATCTTAACCATGTTCTCATCTATATATTCACTTTCAACAAAAAGTAAATATATATATTCGCCCAAGAAAAGTAACAATGATAATCTTCATGAGCTCTATTGTTTTGTTTGCAGTCAAATTGTAGTGAACAACTCGATCTGTCTTTGTAATCTGCTTGATTTTCAATTTTATATTTTAATCAATTTAACATTATTGTCAGAATTAAAGAATTAGAAACCAGTGGCCCGGGTTCGATTCCCGGACAGGGCAAGTTACCTGGTTAAGGTTTTTTCCGGGGTTTTCCCTCATCCCAATATGAGCAAATGCTGAGTAACTTTCGGTGTTGGACTCCAGACTCATTTCACCGGCATTATCACTTTCATCTCATTCAGAGCTAAATAATCTAAGATGTTGATAAAGCTTCGTAAAATAGCCTACCAAAAAAAAAATAATTAGATAGAGGACGGTGGTAAAAACTTAAAAGTGTAATTAATATACACTTATTCAATTTTGTGTATTGCATATCTGTTAATTTCTTTCTCTCTATTGAATTCACTATTATTTTTATAAGTATGAAGTTATTTATTTTTACAAATTTATACAGTAGAACTAAATTATTTTTTCTTTCTTTCTTACAGTTGGAACAATGAATGTTTTATATGTTGATGGCTATGGTGGAGCTATGAGATACTTAGGTAAGAAAGGAATAACGTTTGTAATATAAACAGCTTAGGTCTCTTTCGACCTTGAAAATAGTTACATATTTGATTGCATTACAGCCTGTTTTATAATTTCTTAGGTAAGAAAGAAATAATTTTTGCAATATAAACCACTTAGATTTCTTTCGACTTTGAAAATAGTTACATATGTGATTACATTACAGTCTGTTTTATAATCTCTCATTGTTTTGAAATAAAATTAAATGCTGAAGTGATGCCGAAAATTGGTTTTACTATGTTGGCAAAAAAATAATATAGTCTAATACTCATAATACATATCTATTTGACCGTAAAATTCTTAAATTAAATCAGATAGTGTTAATGTGCCTAATGTTTAGAAGTGGAATCGTAATTACTTGCTTTAATGGCACCATGGCTTTACCATATTTGATACATATTAGTTGTAGTGTCTAATTGTGGGTATTGTATTACACTATTTTTTTTACCCTCTTCTGGTGTGTATTTCCGTAAAGGCTAGGTTAGGTTAGATGAGAGGATAGCTAAGTGACAGGAAACTGGGGACTGTGACAAGGTTAGAGTGAGTTAGATGAGGCAATAGCTAAGTGACAGGAAACCGAGGACTGTGGCAGAGTTAGAGTGGGTCAGATGAGGGGTTGGGTAAGTGACATAATGTTCGAGAAATGTGACAAGGATAGAGTACATAGGTAAATGACAGGAGCCTGAGAACTGTGACAAAACATAACGTAAGATTATTTAGGGTCAAATTAAAGAAGTATTTAATTTCTCACGCCTTCTATTCTGTAGGTGAATTCATAACATTCAAGAACGCTTCATGAAATTGATACTAAAACTTTGTGTTGTACTAGTACACTATATTGTAAACCTCTTCTGTATATATTTCAACTAGACTATGACTATAAATTAAGATTTTATAATAGTATTAAGTTTTTTGACTTGTTCCATATTCTAGCTGTGAAGCAATGTACGAATACCACGGAATGTTAATAAATATAATGCAATACAAAGGTTATTCACAGATGTCACTACTGTCTCCTCACATTTTGCCACAGTTGGTGCTGTTAAAGTAAATAAATACCAATGGAATATGAATATTAGCACAAGGTTTAAGTTAAAAAGGGTAAAAGTGTTCATAAAACTTAAAATGTATAATGATGTAAATATTATAGCAGTACATTACTGCAACACTTACACAGTCACTTTCTTCGTCCCTCTTACTAGACTTGACAGCTGAATGGATATTTTGATTGGGGAGCATATCAGGTCTAAACTAAACCCCTCATAAACAAATTACGTCACCTTAAATTGTAGATGAGTACCTCAAAAATCGACTTAAACTCTAAGCATTGTTTTTTTACTCACTTTATTTAGGTACTGGTATCAATGGTTGTACTGCACTGAAGTCGCCACATATGTGCATAAATTACATAAATAACACATTTGTAACAAAATAAAAGTAAATCTCCATATAAGCTACACTGATGCCGCACATTCCCCCACCACAAAAACATTCATGCAATGGGGAAAAAGACAGGTCGTTGTACATGGCGCGAACGTGACATTAGTTCAAATGAACATCAATAGGTGGGAGGATAATACAAATCGTTGAAATATATAGCCTACTAGATTGCTCTCCAGTCTTCTTTCCCGCTCTCTTCTCTTATGCCTCACTTCTCTCTAACCACTCTATATACTTACTTTTTACTTTCCTTCACGTTGTACCTCTCTACTGTGTCTGTAATACTGTACATTATTCCATGACCATTAGTGCTCTATACTTACGATATTTCCTAACTATATTACAACTTACCTAATAAGGATTCGAACACGTGGAGGTAGACCTTGGGATAACAATGTCTTTATGATTATGGGTATCGTAACACAGGAGCTGTTTAAGCTCAATAAATCTTCTATTGAATAGAGATGCAATCTGAACTTTATTTGCAGCGATTATGCCTGTAATAATTTCAATAATAATGTTTGAAGTTTTTGAACTTGGTATTTTATAGCAAAATAATGTTCTGTACAGCTGCTTATTATTTATTATTTGGTAAATGTAGTTGACTTAAAAGCTTCTCTGCTTTAATGAAGCTGAATTTGTGGTTACAGTATTTTTTTTTAATAATTTCTAATACGAGAACTGTTTTTAATATTCATAATTTGTACAGTCCTGTTAATAAAAACATATAGTGATATTCTATATCCTCAATTAATTGTTAATCATATGTAAAAGATTTTCATTAATAAATTTTTTTGTAAGTGCAACAGGAATTTCTTTCCTTTTATTAAATATAAATGTGTTAAAGTATCCATTATTAATTTTAATACAGAAAACGTACAATTGCATATTGTATTGTCATTTTTAAATTTCATTACCTATTTCATAGTTTTATGTTTCAGTTGTGGCAAGTGCAATAGGAACTTTTACAGTGGGAATTTTTCATCTTTTCAAGCGAACTTGCTTGGTACTTGAAGAATTGAACCATATTCCAGGAAGATACCATGACAGATATAGCATCTTTTCAAACACCTATATGTTTAATAGATTATCACTTATATTCTTTGGCTTATCATTTCTATATGTAATATGGGTAAGTGCAAGTTTTATTGTTATTTGAAGTATGTTATTTCAGAAATTCTATTTGTCGATCTCAGCATTCCTTATACTGAAAAAATATTATTTGTACTAATGGAAGTACTTGACATTTCGTCATTCACCCATATGAAGCCAGTTCTGTAGACAAATTTACTGATTTACCAATAGACTCCTTGCCTAGCGTGTGCTATAGGAGACTGGTCTATATCTGCGATGAGATGATGATGATGATGATGATGATGACGTTGTTGTTAATGATGGAGATTTGTTGGGATGCCAAAGAGGAAAAGGATCTCTCGGAGAAAACCCCTCTGGACCATGGGCTTGCCCAACACAAGTTATAAATTGGGGGTATGCAAGAGATCGAACCCACATCCACAGAATTATGAGTTCATCACTCTAGGCATTACACCATCGTGGCAGCACACTGGAAAAGTAATTCTGTCTACAGCATTAATAAAAAAATGCCGGATTACTTTAATTATATTAAGTTTTTCAGATTAGTTTGTCTTAGAAATATGCATTATTGAAATAATTATATTTTCTTTGTTGTCAAGAGAAAAAAATAGGACACATTGGCTATTGTAAGAAATTAACTCATTGTGATACATTTGGTAAAGGCAGTTTTTACTTGTCAGTTGTCTCTAACCTACTTTACACATTTCCATAAAATTACTATGTTAATGTGCAATGGAAAATATGTGCGATTTAGCCGACAACTCCACTTTATAATGCACTTTAT
Source organism: Periplaneta americana (assembly GCF_040183065.1). Lineage (NCBI taxonomy): Eukaryota > Metazoa > Arthropoda > Insecta > Blattodea > Blattidae > Periplaneta > Periplaneta americana. The sequence continues at coordinate 110,441,100 of NC_091129.1, forward strand.
TTAACTTTGGTAATGTATTACAAGATAAAATATTTTTGCATAATATGTCAGAAGAAATTCTGGTATATTTGAATAATTAAATTGTTGAGGTATCATAGAGGGCATTGTTTCTAACTCAGAACTCCATAGTGGTTCCATATTCGTGGAGAGATTGAAACTCATTTTAATCTCATATGTTATTGTGCTATGTGACCAAGTGTTCAGCCATAATGACGAATTTCTGAATTAAATATTGTCTTATGTTATTCATGACAATTGGAGAATGCATGTAACATCAAGCTTGCCAACCTGCAAGGGATGAAATGCGGGAGATGAGAATTTAGTAGGGGATATCCTTTTAATAATAATAATAATGATGATGATGACGATGATGATGATGATGATGATGATAGAAATAGGACGAAAACATAATATCAAACACGAAAGGTATGCAATTTTTGTGCCAGTGTGGGAGAGCAAAAGTCGTGATTTAATTGTGACTTGCACATTATGCATGAAAGTTGGTAGGTCTATAATTTAACTACAAACTGATGACAACAAACCTACAGCAGCGACCTCCTTCCATGGCTCATCCCTTGGTCGCACAGTATAAATATATGTATTTGGCAATAACAGCTCCCTGTATTTACAGGGTGCCAAAATTAGCAAAAGAGTTGAGTATGTTGGAAACACTTTCCTCTGTTATATGACACAAACTTCTTTTTTCTACTATGGCAAGAACGAGGAAGTAATGAAATATTTGCTTATTTTATGCAGCATTCACTGTCATTCGGAAATCCTTATACGTATCTATGGAACAAGGGACCACTATCTAATATGCTATCCTATATGTTTGGCATCTCCTTTTGCAGTCTAATTGATATGGTAAGTCTGCACTTTAAAAGTATATCTTTTCGATCAGGTCTGTACTGTTGGAATGTTAGAATAATATTTTCCAGTTTATTGAACTCTTACATTTCCACTGGTAACAGCTGAAATAACATGCAATTGAGAATAATATACAGATACTCCTCACAATCTCCAGGTTCGCTCATTGGAGCGAAATAAATAGTAACAGTTTTTTTTTTTTCATGCAATTCACTGCTGTTAATTGTCATGTATAGCAGGCAAAAATTTCAAGATTCTTACTGCTCAGCTTGAAAATTTCTATCCAGATGTCAAGGTCATTTATATGCCCCCAAACATCTCTTCTCTGATCCAGCCATTGGATCAGAAGATTCAAGTTCATTAAAATTAATATTTATTTACTTTTAAGCGTTGTATCTATATGTTTTCAATGTTTGCTTTTCAGGGATGTAGTAATAATGTGCATATGGTTGTGTGTGAATGAATGATCAAACAGTGGCAGTATGAGTGAGCGAGTGGTCAAGTTAGTTACTATAATAAAACAAAGAAAAGAGTGTGTAAGTGCAATATAATAAGCAAGCTGTTTCAGGAAAGGTATACGAGTTTTTGAGATATAGCTAAAGTGCATGATGAACAGGGTTCCAAAGGAACCTAAATCCCTTTTTTCCCATAGATGAATGATTTTATATTCGCAGGTTTTCTAGTACCCCAACACTTGCATCCCATAGAAACTGACACAGACCACACAGAAAATAACAAAAGCCGCACATCTCTTTGCATAAACGTTCTTTCCTGATGATACAGAAGATACTGGAGCACAAGATTTGAACTGAATCAGAAACAGCACCAGACACTCCAGACATCTGCTGTTTATATACAAAGAAGTCAAAGGAATAATCCCAGTACTGAACAATGAAAAACAAGCATGTACATATGTTGCAATATCCACTATTATCGTGATGAACCTGCACCATATCTCTTCATCATTATTTCTGAATTTATTTAATTCATTTAATGGACTCAGAAGTATTTTCACAAACTGTAAGCCTAATGGTGTTCTGTTTTGTTCTGGTCCAATACAAACATTGATAATAGCATTTCCCAAAAATGATGGTACAGACAAAAATATTTTCACAATAATTTAAGGCAAAATATTTTATTCAGGAATTCATTGTGGTATTTCGTTGCATTAATTTTGCTGTATCCCTTATTTATTTATTTTTTTTTGGCTGTTTTTGAAAGATTTTGTAATTCAGAAGAAATCACGGTATTAAGGGGACATGGAATTGCCTATCTTGACAATGTTAAATTATGTCTTACATAAGAGTCTTTTTCTTATAAACTGAACTGTTGAAGTTAGACAGCTGATTTTTTCTTCACAGCTCAGTACACTTAGTACGAAGTTTCCCCCCCCCCCCCTATTCATATATTTTTTCAACGATTTTCGGTACATTACCAGCTATGGTACTTTACATTAGTGACTAATTTGCAAACTTCAAGCGAGGTTTTGCACATTCCTCTGGTTTCTTTTTGTGTGGCGTCATGTGGTGCAGATGTGTTTGCAATTGGTAGTGTTGTGTCAAAAAGGGTGTGCATTCTGCAATTTGGTTGAGTGTTGAGGATGTGGTTTTTATGTGTCTATATATTATTTCGTATTGTTTTAGTATGTTTAGCTTTAGTCTTTTGGGTTCAATGTGTAACATTTCCATGTCTGTTTCTATATTGCTGTAGTTGTAGATATGTTCTGCATAGGTGGATCTAGTAGATTCTTGTCTTAAAATTATTATGTTTTCTATTGTACCCATATTTTACATTTTTAAGTACATAAGCTACAAATATACACAGAGAGGGTTTCAAAAGCTCTAGTTTAGTGAAAATGGAAAGAGATATGTTTGGCAGACACAGACTCATAAGTGTATAATCATTGGTATACAGAGTAGGCCATAAGTCACCATAAGCTCTTGCAGCAGCTCGTAGTTCATGATTAGTTTTGTAGCGATTGCAACCACCATCTCTCTTAAGTACCCCCTACAGCAGTGGTGACCAAAACTCGAATGGCAGTGATAAGGCGAGAGAGAGCCTAAGAAGTAAGGAGACAGGGATGAGGTACTTGGCATGAAAATTACTACCAGTGGTGGTTCGTGCACTAACATTAAGTTCTTGATCAGCCCTGTGAATAAAAATCACAAGTTTTGCTGCATCGGTAATGTGGCAATTATCATCAAGAGCCAGTGAATAATGTACAAATTTTCTTTTTCTTTTTAACCTTTCTCATGAATATATAAGAAATCTCCTGAACTTTTCTCTGTATACTTGGTAGAGAAATGCGAAATTTTAAAAAATCGGCAGCTTCTTTTAAACAAATCAGCCACTTTAAACATTACCTCTTTTTAGAAACTTTCCTTCGCTAAAAGGCTTAAGAGCACGAGCTATTTTTCCACATTACTAGACAGCTGGTTTCCTTATATTTATTTATGTCTTTCTCTTCCTTACAATGATATAAGACTGATTTCAGTTCCTGGAGTTTAATAACTCGTTCTAATCTTACAATAACACATAATACTGAATCAGTTCTTCTATAATATTATTAAATGAATAACTAGTAGTAAATAACTGATAATAGTTACCTACATCTAAAGATTAAAAAGCTTAAAATTGATATGTAGCCTAGTAATTTTATTCTTCAGGGAAAGAGATCTAAAAAAATGTTATATATCAATATTTATGCACATACAGAAAAATTATAGTAACATTTACCGATCAGTAACAATAATAATAGTAATAATAAATAAATACTGTACTTGTTATGCTTCTGTGTTCTATGACAATATTGTTGTAATGTCTTTTTATGTTGCTTCTAGCCTGTATTACTCCTAATTGAATGTTGAGCAAAGCAAACATATTTAATTTTTTCCAACAACAACAAAATGATTCCTCTTCCCATTCTGTACGAAACCATCTATTCCTATCTGTATACAGAAAGTTCAGAGAGCAACATGATACTGTCACTGTTTGCCTTCACTACGTGAATGAGACAGACATCTATGTACAGCAAACTCCTCTTACCCATTTGAATGTCATCACTGCCCTAGAAGCTGTTGTTCATTGTGGTCAAATCAGGACTTCATGAAGAGCATAATAATGGTGATGGTGATGTTGGAGATCCATGGCTAATTACCTTCCTGAAAAGTTGCACTAATAGCTCAAATGAGCCGAAACACAGTCATTGCTGAAGTCATATTTTATCCGTAACTCCATTTTCAGTCAGCTGGGATTTGCAACATCTGCCCACAACATGTGTAGTGGGTTGTGTTCCAACTCCAATGTAATGGTGTGAATTATACTTTTCCCAGAAAACGACATTGCATTTGTGTATGCTGCTGTAAATTGCTTACTCATATATAAAGAAGACATTTCTTCAAGCTACAGCTATAGGAAACTGCTGAAGCAATAAAGCACATGCTTCACTATGTTTGTTCATATCAACATCACTAAATTCATTGACGAAAACAATCGAAATGACTTCACCAATATGTCTTCCTTCATGTGACGACGCAATATTGAACATGGTACTCTGAGTTCTGCTGGTCATTCCATGTTAGTTTACGAGGTGACCATTCAATGGATTCGGTAACCTCAGCTATGAATTAAATTTCTTGACTAGTCGACCACTTTGAGGACTAGCTTTGACACTGCCAGAATCAAATGCTTGTTTCTCCCAAGCTAACAGTTTTGCTTTTCTGGAGTGTCTTCCAAAATCTCAGTTGTAACTCTGTCATAATTTGTTGCATTGTTTTCCATTGACTTGCGGTCTTTCATGGATCCAAATATTTGCATCTAAGTGTACTTCAATCGAAAAACTACTCATATCTGCTATCTTACGATCGTTTAAGTCCAAGTTTCCAAGCAACTCGAAAAACCCTTCGTTATATTGGCCTCATTCAGCAGAACACATCAATGAGCTATGGGTTAGGTCATCGGTCACATGATGTCAAGCAGTTTCGACTGGTTTTTCAGAAGGCACTTAAACCTTAAAATGTAACTGAAGGCGTGAAGAAGACGACTTTTTGAGATGGCATGATTATTAGGTTACGCAAATTATTAAAAATTGAATTAAACGAATTGGCCTGATAAGGGGCTGCCCTAAAAACAAAGTGTAAATAAGAGCAAATGGAAAAGACTTGAATTTAAAAAATGAGAAGAACAATTCTGCAAGAGAATAAGAATATCTAATGATTAAAGAGAAAGGATAAACTTAATTTTGAAATTTTTATAAATGATTTCTCAGTATAAAATAGATTCTCTTGGAGTTGCAATTGCAATATCATTATAATAGTTTTGTATTAAAGTCTTGTCTGGCACAAAATTCTTTCATAGTATTTTGGAATGGTCCCTCTCGCTCCTATCATTAACCCAATGACATATGAGTTAGATCTTAGTTATGGCTGCCATAACTACAAGAAAAGAAATAATTTCCATTTCAAAGCTACCCTTTAATAACTCCAAATAATAAATATAATTCCATCTTCCAAAATTTAATATCCACGAAATTGCTATCAATAAACAAACATCCCCAATCCTAGTAGATAATGCAGTAATCATACCTGCATTATAAGATTTAACATTTTGATAAAATTGAATTAAATATTCCAGTTAAGGAAATGTGTAGAACAATTTCTGTCTATAGTAAATAGTGGCTATTTGTTTCCAATGAAGTACTGAACAAATGAAGTCGTTTATATTTTTCCCTCAAGCTATATCATATGATCAGGGACATCTTTTAATGATTGTAGAATTTCCTTTAAACTATTTCTATTTCTTAAGAGTTTGTCTGCATCAATTAAAAATATTAGCAATTTTATGTAATGGAATGATTTGAAAGGAATGTCAGTGTAGAAGAAATTGAACTATTGAGAATAACAAATTTTGATCAGCTTGCATAAGTGGGGAAAATAAAAGAAAATGGATAGCTTTATATTTAATCTTTTTTTGAATGATGATATGAATGACCTGAACCTGATATGAAATATGGTGGGTGCATAATCTCGCCAAACATTTTCCTTTTCTGGCAATCAAGGAGGAACAAATGAGGAATGAAGATTATTTTTTCATCTTTACCAATGACCAATGTAACCAAATTATAAATCAAATTTAAAAAATGAGGGAAAAAAATGGCGTCAGATTCCTCATTGTATGATTATTCATCACTGCTTTAACCTATTTTCAGCACCCAACAGACAGTCATCGATGTGTTTTTATAAATGCGGCTATTGGCACGATGTTTGTTTTCTTTTTATTGTTCCTATAGCACACTAAATGTCGCCAGATTATATTCCAAGTATTTATCATCCTTACAAGTTTTAGGCCGAGTGGCCTGTTACAGTCTTGTTTTCTGTCCATCTCTTTTGAGGCCTGCCAATGGATCTTTTTCCCCTCAGTTGCCAACTCTTGCCTATGGCCTTGCATTTTCCATCATTCAAGTATTTATAAGTTATATTAATAGTAATATTTATGCAATTCATCGCGGTACAGTGACTTATGTCCTCTCTGTATATTTTTCATTTTCATATTTGTATTTGAGGTTATTACAGTTCTGCTAAGTCCATTCACAATATATTCACTCCCCATTCCTTGTTCTCTCCTTCCTTCATATCATCACCCATTCTATAACGGATTATATGTTGCATTATTCTTAATATTTTTATTTCTGTGTGTGTACATATATAACTTAAAATAATACTATTATGTACTTTTTTAGGCGAGTGAACCTCAAAAATGTAATTCACAAACAGATAATGTACTAAATGCCACTACTGAAGAGATGAATGATCGCGTATTAACCCTTGAGGCAAAAGTCGCCAACATTATGGCAAGTCAGATGGACGTTTTGAAAACAGAAATATTCAGTAGAATTGAAATAGAAGTACAAAAAAGAGTCAGTGAGGAAGTTGAAAAGTTTCTTACTACATTGAACGCAACATCCATTGCATTTGGTAAAGAACAGGAGCAAACTGAAAAGGTTGGTTTTATGTTCAGATAACGGGTGCCTTAAATTTGAAAATTGCTATCGCCAATATAGAACTGCATTTTCCAACCTTCTTGCTCTGAAGAAAGCCTTGAAATAATTTTTAGGTCTCAGGGAACCTGTGCATAAACATAGGTCCTAATTACATCTACAGCATACAATGTTCGCATGATCATTAAGATTTAGATATTATAATGTAATATAATTTTTATTGTTTCTTTGATTAAAGAGGGATACTTATACATAGATCAGTTTATTTTGGCAAGTCTATTACACTACTCTGTGCAGTTCTGCATTCCTCTGCTAGAATATAAACTCTAATTCAAACCATTAGGGTACAGGAAGTTTTACTTTTTTTTTTTTTTCCTTTGACCTATCCTAGTTGCCTTACTTACTTACTTACTTACATACAAATGGTCTTTAAGGAACCTGGAAGTTCATTGCCGCCCTCACATAAGCCCAACATGCCACTATTCTGAGCAAGATTAATCCAGTCTCTAGCATCGTATCCCACCTCCCTCAAATCCATTTTAATATTATCCTCCCATCTACGTCTCGGCCTCCCCAAAGGTCTTATTCCCTCCGACCTTCCAACCAACACTGGTAATATAACTGTTTTATAAATTCCAACTTTCAGCTTTTTTGAGAGCAGACTGAATGACAAAAGCTTCTCAACCGAATAATAACACACATTTCCCATATTTATTCTGCACTTAATTTCCTCTCGAGTGTCATTTATATTTGTTACTATTGCTTCAAGATACTTGAATTTTTCTATTATTTCAAAGGATAAATTTCCAATTTTTGTATTTCCATTTCGTACTATGTTCTGGTTACGAGACATAATCATATACTTTGTTTTTTAGGGGTTTACTTCCAAACCTATCTCCTTACTTGCTTCAAGTAAAATTCCCGGTTTTCCCTAATTGTTTGTGGATTTTCTCTTAACATACTCACGTCATCTGCATAAACAAGCAGCTGATGTAACCCATTCAATTCCAAACCCTCTCTGTTTTCCTGTACTTTCCTAATGGCATATTCTAGAGCAAAGTTAAAAAAGTAAAGTTGATAATGCGTCTCCTTGCTTTAGCCCACAATGAATTGGAAAAGCATCAAACAGAAACTGGCCTATATGAACTCTGCTGTACATTTCACTGAGACACATTTTAATTAATCACACTAGTTTCTTGAGAATGCCAAATTCAATAAAAATATTATTATAAGAAATTTCTCTTAACCGAATCATATGTATTTTTTAAATCTATGAATAACTGATGTACTGTGCCCTTATAGTCCCATTTTTTGTCCGATATCTGTTGAATACAAAAACATCTGATCAATAGTCGATGTATTACGCCTAAAATCACTTTGATGATCCCCAATAATTTCCTTTACATACATGAGGAATTAATTTTCTCAAAAGGATATATCCTAGTCGCCTAAACCCCTAAATTTCTTACTACTCTATAAGACTTGAAAGTTTTCTCCAGTGAGCTGAAATGTAATTATTCTACGTATTCATTTTCTAGCCAATCAGTAGAGCAGATTGTAAACAATATAAAACAAAAGACTACCACTTAATGAACAGTAACACACATACTTTTATATATAGGTCTATGTATATACCAGGTGTTTTCTGGGTATAAGACAGGGATTTAACATTGTCATAAGAAACATGTACAGTACATTTATACAATGAAGAAATAACTTAATCAGCGAGCCTTGTTTAGAAATTGTCAAAGCCTGCTAATTTATAAACATGGCTCACTGAACTGAGAATAAACTTTCAAAAACTGTCCCTGACATGAAATTCCTACTGTCAACAAAATAAGACCATGTTACTCGCAAAGAAGATATTTTGTAATTCTTAAACGTAATAAATTTATTTATTTAATATCACCTAATAAATTTAATTATGAAAGTACAAATTCATAGTAAATCTTTATAGTTCTTCTGATTAGTAATAACTGTCGTAAATAATCCCATTTGCTTCTTTGAAGTAGGTAAAAGTAACAATATACAGTATATCAATTGAATGAGAGTAACCACAAAATGAAAATATAGTGAACTTCCATTGCGTTCTTGTAAGAGAGTAGGCTTTGATGTAAATAGCTTAGATCTATAATCAAAGTAGGTCATGAAGAGTATGCATATTTGCAAACATGCAGGCAGTGCAAGGGGGAGCTCACTGGGCTGAAGCCTCCCCTCATTTTTTAATTAAGTATTTTAAAATTATATTAGATTTAAAGCATGAAGAAACAATCCATCATTGGCGTTGTGAGTACAACACTGAAAACAGTAGGCCTATTGTTTATTTCTACTGACAATGACCAACATTTAGATAACAAATCCTGTATATTTCTGCTGACAAGTTGCTGACTGATGATTTTTAAAGAAATGATGAAACAACATTCCTTTATAAAATAACTAGATTTTAGTGATTTATTTAGGGTCACATCTTTTGATCTGCAATGACACAGATTGGATTTTGCATTATAACATCTTTTGAGTGGTCTAAATTGATTTTAAATTCCATAGTATTAAATTATAATTATTATTGTCTTTTAAATATGTTGCATGTGAGTGACGGTCATATATGTCAAATGATGTTCCCAAAACTTGTACTTCACCCCCCCTTCCCCATTTTAAATTCCCAGCTATGTCACTGCATGTAAGTTACAGGCAGATTTGCCAAGTGATGTTCCAAAGACTTGGCTCCACTCAGCTTAAATTCCTGGCTATGCCACTGCATGCAGGCTATTGCAGGAACAATGTTTCTGTCTTTTTGTATGAACCATATTATTCATTTCTGCATCACTCATATCACAGTTGAAATATGGGAGACTTGATAGAGGTATTTGTATGGATAAGGTTCATGTGGCTGCTTTTGGTGCCTTTTTCACCAATAAATACATCATGAAATATTACTGAACTGCAAGAAGAGAAATGATTTCATTGTCAAACAGCTGAATGTTGGACAGTAATAACGTTTATATTATAATTAGTGTTATAAAATAGTGTCATTGTGGTAAACTACTGCTGCTGCAACTACTGAATCTCTGAGATACAGTAACTCTGATCTTAGTAATAAAGCAATTAATTGAAGAATTTTAACTTAAATTAGGGTTATGGTTAAAACATACTTTGTACTAAATAACTAGCCTACTGTATATTAAGAATAAACATTGGAGAATGTAAATTCTACTTAAGTACCGGTACTTAACACTATTTTTTTTTCTAAAAAAATTGTTAATGCAACTATATTCTTAATTCTTTTCCTTATTTCACTTTACTTCCAAAATTGATCATTTGAACGCTAAATGTTCGAATGTTTGTGCTTTATATGAGCTTCAATACTTATTTTTAACATTGATCTTGAAGCATTCGATCATTGTACAAAATTTTCCATGTGCAAATGTGAACTGAGTAATTACAAATCTGGATTAAATTATGTACTGTTTGTGATTTTTTTTAAAAAGAATAAAATTGCCTCATAACAGTTCTATTAACACTCAGCAACCATTGTTCACTTGTCATTTATCGTTTTCTCTAATTCTTATACCAGTGTGTGTATACATATATACATAGGGCTTTCATTTCAAAACTTCCCAGGCGACAATAGAAAACAAAAGATGCGAAAACAAATGAATGAGGTGTATAAACAATTGAATGCTCTTTCATATTTAAGTATAAAAATACAAGAGTGCCATTTGAAATTTCAAAGTGGGGGCAGCTGGGAGATGAGGTTTAAATCTAAAATGCAATTAAGCCTGGTTTCAGACTTCCCCCTCAATATCTAAATTGACATGTTTTTTGTTTAAATTGAATTCATTTCAAATAATTAGATCTTTACACTGGGAAGTTTTGAAATGAAAGCCGTGTATATAGGAAATTGAACACTCTGCATTGACTTGGCTAGTATTTATTGTAACTAAACATTGTCATGCCAGGATGACTCCATACTCATTTCATGTGAATATACTCTGAAAATGAAGGAGTGTAAATTGAATTTGAAAACCAAGCAAGGAAAATGCTTCATATCCACTTTTGGTGCAAAAGGAGCTGATGTGTCTACCTAGTAGCTTAGCTTGAACATTATCACGTGCCTAAAGCACGTAACAGAAAAACGATCGAAAAGTTGCTTTGAAAGTTAGCTGTCACATGGACAAGAATATATGTAATACTGGGATTATCCCACACCACAGATGTGTGACGTGAAGTGTTCTTCTCTCTTTGTCTTCATTTATATGAAGTCTTCCATTCAGTTTCTGAATCACTATAAATTCAGGCGACACTTCATTCTCAATACACAGTCCCACTGTCTCACTTAAGCAAGGAGTTCAGTCTTGAACAGTACATTTGGGGAAAGAGAAATTGAATTTTTTTGAAGTGAAAAATCACAGAACAACAAATGCGCAACCAACGAGGACTGTTTCATACTATTGACTTACAACATCGTAGATGTTATAGATATGATTGTTACAACTTGGGTGAGGTATTAAGATAATAGCACCGATATGTAGCTGAATGTTCTAATACCAAAAATATTACGTAAGTATTCTGAATTTGGAAAGTGATATCCCCGAAACTTCCACTTTAAGAAATGGTGTCTATGCTTTCACAATGTGTAAATATAGAATGTTAAAACAAGCTAATTTGTTTCTTTGCAGGAAGATAGTATAACACAAACCTCCCTACAGATTGAAAAAATGAAAAGTTTGGACTATGGAAGTGGAATGGCATATAACTATTTCTATGGATACTTACGCCTAGTACTTCCAGATCCAGAAATTGGAGTTCAAGCAAAAGATACTAATGGTGTGTATTTGTTGTAAAAATGCATTTCACCATTATAAATTAAATGGGAATGCTATTATTAGTTATGTTTGCATTATTTATGCCAGTAGAAAATTTATTCAGACATAACAGCCTATAATAAATGGAGTTGTTGCATCTGTACAAATTTAATTAGTTACTCTGTAAAAACATTGACATTAAAGCAAATGGATATCTATGAAGCAGACACGGTTTTATTTATAGCAATGGAAAAAAATTATTTTACTTACAAAAAGAAATAGAGTATGTATGGCATGACTGGTGTTGCATTTTTATATCTAGTGTGCAAACCTCTTACTAAGCCATTATTAATACGGCAGCCTACATTACTGTTTATCATTATATAAGTTATAATATGCAATTTAAGTAAATTTTCAATATCGTTCTAATACAATTTACAGTTATGATGTAATTCATCACGTCTCTGTTTTATCTTCCTATTTTCACATTCTCTTTATTTAATTTCAAATCGTCACTCTTTCTCTTCTTAATTTTTCTCAGCCACTTCTACATTTGTATTGACACAGCAGAGTGTGAGATGTCAGATAATAATGCGCTGTCTCACTGTATAGCTTATGCACTGAGTGATCAGCCGAGAACAAGCCAAGGCTTTTGTTGAATATGAGTGCATGAGATCCACAAGTCATATGGTGGTACTGTATGCTGGGAAATGTTGTCGCCATATGCACAATATCAACCTATTGACATAAAATTTTTTATGCATAATAACACATCAGTAGGCTTTCCATATACTTGTTTTCCAGAAAAAGCGCCCGTAAGCATATAGGCCCTTTTTCCGGCAAACATCTCAATTGTGAAACATTGTATATTTGTCATGTTCCTTTTTCTGCATTTCAGGTATCCTGAAGCGAATTGAAACATTCATTAATCATCATCATCTTTCAGAAGAGAATTTCCCAGTGAAAAAGCTCTTTATTTTAATTCCACAAAGCCTACGTACTCCAACAGACTTGAAAGCTGATTCAACTGACTATCCAGACAATACAAAATATTGGATGGAAGCTGCAGTGGTGTGTGTACTTATCACTTTAAAATTCATAACATCCAGTTGTCATTAACTTGTCCGCCATAGCTTCTTCTGGTATGGACGAGAAGAAGTGGGGAAGCATGACATAGGCAAGAAAATCAAAACTACGCAATGAGACTTCGTAGATTTTTCTTTTAAATGTAATTTAACATTAGCAATGTCGGTTTTTACTACCTCACATGGGAGGAGACGAAGGGAATGGACAGAGTAGAAGCAAAATGAGGATGCAGGTATGGTTTTTCCCTGAAGTTTGTTATAAAGGGAAAGGAGAGTTATTTATAAATAGGAAAAAGGTAGCAGGAACAATCATCTTAACGAAACCCAGTCAATCTCTGGAATTGTCAGACAATTGTAGGAGGGATATGGAATAATAACTTGACAAACTGGGCTACACACTATACACTAGGAGCAAGGTAAAAGTAAGGTTACTGAGTTGGAGAACATGTGTGGTGATTGGAAATCTGACAGCTGTGTTAATGTTTGTGTACTTGTGGACATGTATTCCCTTCTAACTCCATCCCCCCCTCCCGCCCAAAAAAGCAAAGGTTTTGACGAAATAAGTGAGAGAGCCTGGGTAGACATCCTGAGAGTGGTAGCCGAGAAATCGAGAAATTAGAAGAATTGTATGTTTTAATGTCTTAAGTTTAAGTTGACCAGAGGCTTGCTTGGTCAGGAGTTGAGAATGTGGCTTCTCAGGAGAAGAAAGCGCTTATCCTTTTCCGAAAAAGTAAAGTCTGACTGTTTTACGTAGCTATCATGTAAGTTTAATATTGCAAATAAATCCACATTTATTACTACTGATTGAGACACTGTCATAATGAAATATGGTTAAAATGTGCCGTAGTTAGTTATTTCCCTTATTCAATTCTTTTTATGCTTTTCTGTTGTTTTCAGTGAGACTTTATTTTGACTGGTGAACAGCAAAGATTGCACCAGTCGTTGTACAAAATAAGACGCATGACACACATTAACGTGATGTAAATATTCATTAAGTCCACTAATTCTGTATTAGACGAAATTTGTTTAGTAAATGTAAGCATGAAAGGAAATATAATTTTTGCTGTTTTGTCTTTGTAGAGTTTGGAATCCCAAGAGCTTGATCGTGCTGGTGTTAAACAGCGTGTGTATAAAAATTCTGTGTATAAAATCAAGGATTGGGAAAATCCAACAAGAAAACCTGTTTATGTAGTAGCTGAAGGTGCAACACCATTGAAAACACTGTATGATGTAATAAAAATGAATCCTAAAATGTCAAGTAAGTATATAACTTCAACAGCAATTAATAATTCGATTATATTTAAACTGTTGTGTCCTTTGATATATTATAGTAACAACAGTGGAACAACATGAACAGATTTGGCAAACTGCATTGAAACTTCTAAACTCTCACTTCATACAATGATGAAAATTTCTATGGAATACAATCATTTAAGGACAGGAGGGACTCCTATTTGGAATAGTACATGAATTTTGTACCGTTCAGATATTCAAGAATAATTTAATTTATTAATAAAGTTACATAAAACTGATGCTGGATCACTTTCCTTGGTGCCTTCAGATGATGCCATCTACTGTAACAGAAATATATGGAAAGTCCACTGTAATAAGGGGGAATGTCACATGTTCTAAATTTCCCTAGTCTCGTACTGTTTCGCTATAACATTCCCTCAATTCTTCAAAACTTTGTAGATATGAGATTATCATCCTTTTTGTAACTTATTATAATCTATGACATTCTACTCTCTTTGATGTAAATATTGAATCTTAAACTAATTTTTCACAAACTTGTGACATTCCCTCTTTTTCCAGTGAACTTTTTATATCTTCTTTTATATCATCCTATCTCGACACTTATGAAGCTAATGACCAAGAACTAATGACGTCGTTTGGATGTGCACTTCAGTATTTATAAGATATTCACGAATTCTGCCAATCTGCATAGCTTGCATACACCATATGTGATCATAACTATCCAAAGAGTCTGTTTTGCACTGAAGGAATAACCACAGTACCATTTCTTTAACATGGGTTTTAAATCAGTATTTCCTGTTATCACTTTGGACAATATAGACATAAGAAACTGTTAAGAGTGATGAAGTCCTGAATTGCCCTTCTTAGAATCAGCCAATCGTAAATTAATATATGTGCTATTAGTATATAAGGATTGCATTCTCTCCATTGTGTAAGCAAGCAGCAGGTATGTGAACATGATAGTTGCCTCTCTGTGAGAACTTGACTTCACATAATTTAGACTGAGTGTGCGTTCAATTCTTTCATACTGCGGGTTTTGAGTGAAGCCCTCACAGCTAAGGTCACGAGCAAAATTAATTTTTTAAAATATGAATAAAATACAATATCAATACTTATAGAATAAAAGAAAACTCATGGTGCTTATGATCATAACTAGAGTTATGCATTAGGACCAGGATTTGTATGCAAATGCGTATTTTTACTGGTCTGTTGAAAATCATGCAAAATACTTATATATACGTTTTGAACATCTGTGATGACGAATATGCAGAGTTAATCGTGCATATTTTTGCATATTTGAGGCATTTCTGAATAGAATAGACTATTATGTGTATGTTGAACAAACCTTCAAATTTACATATTTTGTATAAAAAATAATATTCTGGATTATTTAATAAAATTGTATATTTTTTGGTTGACTGCACTTGACAGCTGGAAATTCCTTGCATGTGAAGAGTAGCCGTGGAAAAACCAAAACAACCACTCCCTACTTTTTCCATTCAACTACTGAACAACAAGCATTCTCAAAGCTCTCGACCTACCTAACACCCACTGTCTACCTTTTTATCTGTTTCACTTATTTTCAGTGCCAGATGTCCGAGTGTCAA
This sequence comes from Periplaneta americana, assembly GCF_040183065.1. NCBI lineage: Eukaryota > Metazoa > Arthropoda > Insecta > Blattodea > Blattidae > Periplaneta > Periplaneta americana. The sequence continues at coordinate 110,456,713 of NC_091129.1, forward strand.
GTGCGTAATTTTATTGTATTTTGTGTGTCGTTTGTGTGATTGAATTCGTTCGTGATGCCTCCTGCAAAATTATTGAAAGTAGTAGAACCCTTAACAAAACACATTTCCCACGCACAAGGGACCTTTGGTGAGGCTATTAAGATAAAAGCAGACATGGTGCTATAAAAAAAAGCCTTAGTTACAGCACTGTGCTCAAAGTAAAGAAGATCTTGTGCCTAGAAAGTGTGACTTGCTTGAACCTGGATCTTACAGATTCACAATTTATTTGTACACGTTTGTCCAATAGCCTCATGTGATTTTTTTAACAATCATTTTAAGCATTCAGAAATGTCCTTGTACAGAAAGAAAGTATGTTAACAGAGAACCATTGGCGAAAGACACCTCGGGAAGAATAAAGAAGTGTATATAGTATTTGTGTACCTAGAAAAAGCATTTGACAGAGTGGATTGGAATAAACTGATGGGGATCCTGAAGACAGTTGGTGTGGATTGAAAAGAGAGGAAACTGTTCTGTAACCTTTATATGAAACAAGTCAAAGTCAGGATAAGAGAAGAAATGTCAGAAGGAAGTGAAATAGGGAGAGGAGTACGACAAGGATGCCCTTTATCACCTAGCCTGTTCAACATCTACTTGAAGAATTTAGTGAAGAACTGTTTTCAAAACATGGGAGGGGTGATAGTAGGAGGAAGAAGAATAAAGTGCATAAGATTTGTTGATGATATGGAGTTGTTAGCGGAAGAGAATACAAAACTTAGGAATATGTTACTGAAGCTAAATGACAGCTGTGAGCAGTATGGGATGAAGATAAATGCAAACACGACGAAGACCATGATTATCGGAAGAAAAATAAAGAAGGTAAATGTGCTAATTCGAAACAAGGCATTAGAACAAGGGGATAGCTTCAAATACTTGGGGTGTATATAAGCAGTAACATGGGCTGCTTCCAAGAAGTCAAAAGAAGGATAGCAATGGCAAAGGAAGCTTTTAATAAAAGAAGGAGATCTTCTGCAGACCTCTGGAAAAATAACTATGGAAGAGACTAGTGAAGTGCTTTGTGTGGAGTGTGGCATTGTATGGGTCAGAAACATAGACTTTACGACGAAGTGAATAGAAGCATTTGAAATGTGTATATGGAGAAGAATGGAGCATGTGAAATGGACAGACAGGATAAGAAATGAAGCTGTGTTGGAAAGAGTCTATGAAGAAAGAATGATGCTGAAATTGATAGGAAGAGAAAAAGGAATTGGTTGGGTCACTGGCTGAAGAGAAACTGTCCGCTGAAGGATGCACCAAAAGGAATGGTGAACAGGAGAATAGTTCGGTGCCGAAGAAGATATCAGATGATAAACGACATTGATATATATATCATATACGGAGACAAAGAGGAAGGCAGGAATTAGGAAATATTGGAGAATGCTGGGTTTGCAGTGAAAGACCTGCCCTTGGGCAGAAAACTATGAATGAATGAAGAGAGAACCATGAAAAGTTGTTTGTTGTGTTCTGCAACAAGAAAAAGTAAGATAAGCAAATAAATAATGTGTACATATTGAACTTCACTGTCAAATAAAATGCATACTACTTGACATATCATTCACATTTTGTTTTATAGAATGATAATCCCAAAAATTGAATTTTGCATGTTTTTGGTTATTTCTTGTTTTATTATATATATTTCAGACTTTATTTGTGCATATAAATCTGGATCTAGTTGTGATACGTATTATAGTCCTTGGGCACAGCAAAACTATTTAAAATCATTTAATGTCTGAAAATCTTATTAGAACTAATTTTCAGTACCAATTTCGTATTCCATTTTGACAGTTGAAGACAGTCACAGTCATCTTACAATAATAATTTTGGACGAGTACCTGAGTCCAAATTAGGAAATTATTACATACTGGTATGCGAGTATTGTTTTTACTTCCCCCTCCTTCAAGTGTATAATAAAAATAACATGTCGATATCACAAATCCATTTGTGTGTAATATTCAGTAGAACCCCTTTTTAACGAATCTCTGGAGGATTGCTTTTTATTTCCTTAAAAGGGGTTTACATAAAATGGAAAGGAAAGACTAAATTATTCCTCATAATGGAGTATTTGGCAAACCATGCCTTTTTGCCTTATGCGATAGTGTTATTTAAGGATTAACCTCGACATCCTATATTATTTTCACTTTCTGTCCGATAACTAATTTCTTCCATTTAGTCGCTATTATAACAATCTATAAACAACATAAACTAACAATAAAAAATTGGAAACAGGATCCACACAACTTGCGAGAACAAAGCAAGCAAAGCAGCCAACCACTCTGTGAAAGCAATGCAAAGCAAGAATGAAAGAATAATACCTCTGCATGGTGCTACATGATGCACTATTGCATATGCTGGTACCATTGATTATTGAAAGTCGATTCGATATTTCGGGCTTCATTATCACAAAATTCACTTGAAAAGCAAGTATTCTTTAAAAGTGGAATTTTTCTTAAACTGGGTTTCCTTAAAAGCAGGAATTAATTACATTATTCTTATGGTAATTTGGCTGGGACTTGCTTAAAAATGGGAATGTTAAAACAGGGTTTTACTGTAATTCAGCTATTTCATTGTGCATACAATGTGAGTTGTCATTAATACACAAACCACACACATACACATGCGCATGCGCGCACACACACACACACACACACACACGCACACACACACAAAATTCTATTCAATAGTCCTGCACTATTTTTTTTAAGTTTAATTTTAATTCATCTGTTGTAGTCCTTTTCAAAGTACTCTCCCTCAGATGGGATGCACCTATTGAAATGCCATTCCTACCCTTTGACAAAGACTAGATGGGAGTTGTTTTCCTGAAATCTTTTCAGAATACCTCTGCGTCTTTGACGAATGTCTATGACTAATTAAAACAAATTTTAGAGCTGGAAGAAAAAATTATCAGGCCCAAGTTGCGAATTTATGCCATAGTATCATTTGCGAAAGTTGTCGTTTTGTAGGCATTGTAAAGACGAGCGTTGTCATGGTGTAACCTTCATCCAGTATTTATACATACATAATGTGAACACGTGGTTTCTACATACAATGTCCTCCCAACCTGTTCATGGTAGATATACTGATTTGAGTAATGCATCTTAAGCTTGTGGTAACCAATCTCTTTGTCGAGTTGAGTCAGAGAACTGTGGGGGAAAAGGAGGTCCCTCTTCTGGAATAATAGAAGGATCATGCTTGGAGTTACAGGTGTAAACCTCACAACAGCAACCAATTTTAAAACATGTTGGCTGAATTGGAAAGCTTCTTGACAGGGTTAATACATCAAGAAGCAGAATCCCATGGTCGTAACCAGGGGGGTTCCAGGGATTACTGAGCAACCCATAGCTATGCTGCAAGCAACTCCTGCAATTTTTCTTAAGCTCATATGTGTGTATTTTAACGCACAGTACTAAGAAAAATTGGAAGAAGATTCAGCGATAATCAAGAGCTTATTTCAGCTACTAATGTAGCAAAATACTTAAAGAAAGAGACAGCAAATGATCACTGTCTAGCACAATTGGCATAAATGTACCACCTAAAGAAGGGATGATGGTTGCAAAATGTTATTTGAATAATTTCAAGGGGAGAAAGCTGATGTTCTTAAAAAACTATTACATGAAAACTGTTATTCTTTCAGTTTATGATTTTCTGGGTACATGTAGAATTTTTGGCTGCAATTCAGCAGTCTGTGAAAGTTCCTGTTCAGTCCTTACCAGGATTGACAGACCACAATGGCAGAATGTGAAAGTCAACGTGAAACGAAGTTTATGTTGTTGGGCTTCGAGAAGAATGAGACAAAGTGTTTCTGAAACACTGAATCATTTTAATAGTGAGACGAACAGAAGATTACAGCTATTTTAAGTCCATAAAGTTTCACTTCTATCTTTTCAAGTGTCTTTTAAAATATTTAAAATCCATGGTTTTATTATTAATGTACTAATAATGATTAATAGATAAATATTAAATTAGTAACTTTATATTTTAAGATTCAATTATATCCAATGTAAAAAAACCATGTATTGTGGGTCCCTATCACCACGGCATGGCGTGTCCTCAGGTTGTGGATCGAGGAGACAGCCTCCAGATATGGAGGGTAGCTGTGAATATTTTGAATAAGCAATTGCGGACAGCCGATGAGGGGTGGTCCTCCAGCTTGGGGGTTGGGCGAAGGGCTAACAACCCATCACCGTAAAAAACAGCTTGTTACGAATCCTTCAAATAAGCCTCGGAATGGGACTGATTCTCTGGCACGACCACAGCAAAGGAATAAGGTTTTGAGATTTCAAAGTATATTATGTCTCTTAACGAGAATATTGTACGAAATGGAAATATAAAAATTGGAAATTTATCCTTTGAAGAGGTGGAGAAGTTCAAATATCTGGGAGCAACAGTAACAAATATAAATGATACTCGGGAGGAAATTAAACACAGAATAAATATGGGAAATGCCTGTTATTATTCGGTTGAGAAACTTTTATCATCCAGTCTGCTGTCGAAAAATCTGAAAGTTAGAATTTATAAAACAGTTATATTACCGGTTGTTCTGTATGGTGGTGAAACTTGGACTCTCACTTTGAGAGAGGAACAGAGATAAGGGTGTTTGAGAATAAGGTGCTTAGGAAAATATTTGGGGCTAAGAGGGATGAAGTTACAGGAGAATGGAGAAAGTTAACACAACACAGAACTGCACGCATTGTATTCTCACCTGATATAATTAGGAACATTAAATCCAGACGTTTGAGATGGGCAGGGCATGTAGCACGTATGGGCGAATCCAGAAATGCATATAGAGTGTTAGTTGGGAGGCCGGAGGGAAAAAGACCTTTAGGGAGGCCGAGACGTAGATGGGAGGATAATATTAAAATGGATTTGAGGGAGGTGGGATATGTTGATAGAGAATGGATTAATCTTGCTCAGGATAGGGACCAATGGCGGGCTTATGTGAGGGCAGCAATGAACCTCCAGGTTCCTTAAAAGCCAGTAAGTAAGTAAGTAAAAAAACCATTCAGCTCAAGACCTAGTTCAGTTGCAACCCCTTAGGAAGTTAGAGCAACCCCTAGTGCTACCTACTGGTTATGGCCCTGCAGAATTTCAAGCTTTACAGTGGCAATGGTCTATCGTGTATAGCGTGAATTTCACTTTACTTGTTGTTTAAAATTCATTTTTTTGGAAATGTGAAATTTCATGTACTGGCAATTTTTTCTTATGTTATAAAATCGACTTGCTTCATGATTTGAGATGAAATATTATTTCGTCAATATTGGATGACATAATATTAATTTCAAACCGCTCTTATTTACAGGAATCTTTAAAAATCACCAACCAGAAATTGTTTCTGCATTTTATAAGACACTTCTGGAAATTATCAGTTATACTGATGACTGCAAAGATGTGTGTGAAATCATTTATTATGTAGGTAAGTAAAATCTACAAGTGGTTCGAAAATGAAAGATGTCACTTAACTTAGTGATTATTATCACTCAGAAAAAGAGTAAACAGACATAATTTTTTAAGACAGAAAGTTAAAATTTACACCAGATATGTATAAATAAAAAACACACATACATATCTGAGGACTTAACAAAAACAGAGAGAAATGAAAGATGTTTAATTAAAGACAGAAGCAAGCAGCTCTATTGTTGCAGCACGGGCAATTCTAGTCTTTGAACGAAGTGTAACAGTGACATAGAATATCTTTTAAATGTGTGTCTTCATGTAATTCTGAGATTCTATGTCACTGTTGCACCTCATGTAAAGGCTATAATTTCCCGTGCTATGTATGCTGATCATACTGCCCTGATGATGGAACCTGTATGTAGTTCTGAAATGCTGGAATACTCAAAAGTCTATCTCTGACTAATAAGAAGAGCTGTTTGGACCTATTTTACATAAAAACTGTCTAAAGTAAACATGGTGAGGTAATGTTATTACTAAAGCTCGGAAGTTCCGACCCTGTCCCATGCATGTGGCTTACAGTAAACAAACTCACTCAGTTACAGTCGTATCTACAGATAAAATGGTCATTGCCTAAAAAGGCTATTGAAAACATACCAGCAACACGGCATATGTTGGATGTATACCATCTCATACTTCGCATACACTTTACATTTAGTTCATAGAACAGCCTGTGATCTGATCACAAAAGGCTGACGAGTAAATAGTTGTTATGTTGAATGCAACAGATTCAGAAAATTAAAGCTAAATGCTTTATATTTTAATTGAGTGGGGTTTATAAGTTTTGAAATTGTATATTTTGAATTACAAGTGAATGTTTTTGTAGGGGAATTTTGAAGTAAATTGTTTTGTTCAATTGAGGATTACATATTTTGTAAGTTGTGCCAAACACAAACCAGAGGCTGGAAACGAAGATTTATTGAAGAACACTGTTACACTAAAAAGAGTCAAACATGTAGCATTGTTTTGCGCATTCTTTCGGTTCCTTCTTGCTGGGTGTCATAGAATATTTGATAATGGCAAAGAAACCACGTTGAAACTAGTCACAAAGGTAAAGTACCTTATTAAGTTCGTGTTAGTTAACACTGCATATCAAAAGTTGTTAATTTAGTAAGTTTTAACTCATTAGTGATATACAAGTGTTAAAAGTGTGAATCAAGAATGAATATTTTTTAATATTTTCAGTAAAGTAATTATGCCTGCATTTATTTTTAAAATTACATATCTGTTTTATTTTTTTTTTTTTTCTTATTGTAAGATTGATTATTAAACATGTTCATAAACTGATGTTTTTTTTATCTCTTCCCTAAGTAATAAAGGGAGATTACCAGATACTGTAATAAAAATTCCATAGCTTGTTGTCGTAGTATTGGACTTAATTTATTGAATTTCAGCATTCATTAAAATATTGGCGATGGGAGGGAGGTATATGTGACACAATATATTTGTGGAGGAGCCCACAATTCCTATGGGTGGAATGACTCACAAAATTCACATGTAAATTAATATTAAGAAAATTTATTTATATTAATTCTACATCAACTTGCAATATTTTAAATTAAGATATTGATTCATTATTAACTTGTGACATCTCTTGTTTTTGTTAATTAGATACGGATGAACATGGTCGAAAAGTCAACATTGCAAGAATAATATTGGAAAGAATACGTGAACTTGAAAGTAGAGGTAATCCCATGGCAGCTGCAAATGACAACTGGTGACTAAATTTAGTGGACATTTATTGAGATTTCGGTGAATAGTTCTATGGTGGATGTGTGAAATCATGAGTTTTAATTAATTCTTCAGTCTTCGATCACAAGGTGAATCCAAGATTTGTTGACTAATGGTAAATTTTTATTGTTACAATTTTAGAACCTCTTTTTTTTTTTAATTGGTGTTATTTTTTTTAGTTCAATTTTTTTTTTTTGTGTGGCTCAGGTAGTCATTACCTGTATGAATACTAATTGTACAAAGTTACCATTTTAAAATTATTTCTTAGATCATGACATTACCGATTTTTAAAGTACAAGTACAATATCTATCTTGTATATATTTATTTCCTGATCAGCTATTTTTGCATCCACTGTCATTAGGAGGGGCTCACGACAGGAAGAAACTTGGCTTTTAGATCAAACTGTGCATGCATGGACTTCTCATGCAGTGTCAGCGTGATCCATAGCATGCACATTCCAGATCAAATCAAGAAGTTTCCTTCGTACTCCAGTTACACATCTTGCATGTACGAAGGTTAGGTTTGGTTAGTTTAGGTTTTTATGAACCAAGTGCGCACATGCGCAATTTGATCTCACAGCCAAGTTCTTCCTGTCATGAGCTGCATGACTGTCATCACTATCAGTGATATCAGTTTGAGTCATTTTACTTCCTTCTCCTTATCCATCATCTTTACCTGATGTCACTGGTTGATGCAATATATAGTATTCTTGGTGTTAGGAAAATTTGTACTTATGTTCCTATTTTGTGAAGATATTCGGAAACAGTTATGCAGGGTAAGCTTAAAATAGTTTTACCACTTTAAATATTCATAAAGCAATATCTGTTTAGCATACGGTAATTAATAAATTAAAGCAATATCTGTTTAACATACGGTAATTAATAAATTATCATAATTTATTATTAATAGTTTGCATATCATTTGGGGCTTATTTAATTACCACTTTAATGACGTCTAAAATTGTGAATTTGAAGGATAGAAAGAGCTCACTGCATGTTTTGGTTTGTCTTACGAAACAAAGTCTTTTATTTAAGTAATAAGATTTTGTATTAAACACCAGAAAAGAGCATTCTTTAAACAAAGCTTCTTTGCTACTGTTCTTCGTTCGCTTCAGACCCGGCTATTGTCTTTATGCTTCAACAAAATTCTATGTGCTAAATGAACAGTCTTGAACTTTGTTCCTTTCGATATTTAGTACGAAAATATCTTTGCACTTGAGTGGCACAAAATCATTAGTGAAACAAAACCACATTCGTGCTCATTTTCCATGTATTAGCACTCCAAACATTCGTGTTTGTATTACAATCAGCAATAAAACTTGATTGCTAATATTTAGTGTTGCCAAGTTAGTGAAATTTTACCAGATATGATAATTTTTCACCAACTTGGGATTGATGAAATATTTTTAAAATGGGCCAAATCTAGTGAAGAAGAAACTGTATACATGTATGTATGTTTAAATAATCAAATTACTTTAATTTACATCAAGACTGCAATATGTTTATGAGAACTATCATACATGTGCCACAATTTTTCCCTTTGTATGATCTACAGGACAAAAAGCTATTCTCACAATCAAATGTATGAGAATTTTTCGTTTGAGCAATATTGCACAGGTAATTTTTTTCAATTTGAGTAACAAGGAAATGGAAAGTGTCACTGAAAATGGTAGCATACAATTACATGCAAGCGTTTGATGCAACAATGGAGATTAGTTGGTAAAAACGAACGTCTCAGCTGTGTGTTGTTCAGTAACCATTATACAGTCTGCAAAGTTCATTAGTGACCAGCCTTATGGTCTAGTTGTCAGAGCTTCTGGCTACAGTTCATGAGATTCCGAGTTTGATTCCTTGATTCCCGGTCACAGCACAGGAATTTTTCCATAAAGGGAATTATTCGAACACAGTCTGGAATTTCAAAAATATTATCATGACTAGCCACTGAAGCACAGATTTTGAGGTGTTCCGAATCCATTTCTTGGTTTGAGTTGCACATTGGGCAGTTAGGGGACTGATATATTCCAATTCTATGCAGGTGTTTGGCCAAACAATCATGGCCTGTTGCCAATCTAAATGCAGCTACAGACGATTTTCGTGGTAAATCGGGAATTAACTGTGGATTTTGATGCAGAGAGTTCCATTTTTTCCCTTGGGATTGTGTTATCAAATTTTGTTTGTTGAAGTCTAAGTATGTAGATTTAATAAATCTCTTCACAGAGTAATACGTAGATTTAGTAACAGATCTGTAAGTAACTGTGCTGCCCTTCTTTGCTAAAGCATCCGCATTCTCGTTTCCCAGGATTCCACAATGGGATGGTATCCATTGGAATACAATTCTTTTATTGAGTGATAATAATTGAGAGAGCATTTTAGTTATTTCTGCTGTTTGAGATGAAGGTGTGTGTTTAGAGACGATTGATAGAATATTTTATATTGGAGTGCAAGAGGTCAAATGACTTTATTGTCAAACGCCTGGCATTAGAAAACAACAACAACAGTCTGGAATTTAGGTTAAATTTAGATTTAAGATATTTCCTGGTGCCACATAATCATACATACAAGAAGTTAATTTGTTTGCTGATGATTTCCTATTAGAATTCCCTTGTTTGCTATCTTGAATCCCAGTTATAGTTATTTGTTTCTAAGGCAGTGAGCTGAAATGGATGTTACTCCACCAATTAGTTTGGTTCATTGCAATCATGCACTTTGTAAGCAAATCTTCAGTCATGTTCTTTCTTTCTTTCTTCCTGTGAGCTATAGGGTATTATGTTGCAATGAATGTGAGTTGGAATCAAATTATCTTCTTTAATCTTATATTTTAGTCTTCTTCTAAATTTATTACTGCAATTTTATGTTGTATATTTTAGGGAAAATCTAGTCTGTTGTTAGTTTTTAGAAATATATTGACAACTCCATCTGTTAATTTTATAGATTTTTACCTTTTGGTGATATTTCTGCACTTGCCTGAATTCCACTTTTTATGATTTCACATAAAAACTTGTCTTTGTAAAGTGATAGAAGTTTTTCTTTTTTTATCTAGAGCAGGTCTAGACAAATTGACCAAATATGTAGGAGCCAGGCAGAAAATAGTTTTAAATTTTACTTGCTTTTACTTTCTTACAATCCAATTTGCTGGAATCTCACCGCCTTCAGCAGGTTACCAACATAGCTTCCTTCCTATTGGTTTTTCTTAATGTGTCTGTATTCCCATGTTTGAAAACCAATGTTCTACTAATCCTATTGGATCGAAATATTCAAGTCTTAGACCATAGTAATTCACTGTGGCTATCAACATTTCTTTCTCTTTTTCACTAATCAATTTTTTCCTGAAGAGAGTAATCAAGTTCTTTGAGTTTTATCACAAATATCAGTAAAAAGTGAGTAAATTATTTTTTTTTTATTTATTTTATACTACATTATTAGTGCTGGTAATGTTAACAAGTATTAAATATCATATTGCATTAATATTAGAATGGAATTTTAGTAGTCACAAATTGAACATTTTAGGTGCCAGATTCAATTTTTTCGTTGCCAAGGCTACCTGATGCCTGGCAATTGTCCAGCCCTGATTTGGAGTAAATGCAACTGACAGCTTTATGAAATATTTTGTATATTATAATTCACTAGTAGTTATTAATATACCATGTGTTGACTGTGTCTGTTTTAGATATAAGTATATGTTTGCCTTATCTACTCTTAGACAATTGGGTTTAATAATAAGTATACTATCTATGGATTTCTCTGTTTTACCAATTTTCATTTGTTAGTGTGTTCATTATTTAAAACATTATTATCACGCAACTTTCGACATTTGATTGTGGCAAAATGTGATTGAAGAGCCTGTGATTGTTATAATCATAATGTATTCGAAGTCTCAACTGAAAAGTATCCAGCCATTTTTAATATCTCGATAACCAATTGCACGACTTTGATGTAATTTGGGAGACAGTCAGACAGTCATAGGGGGCCTCATTGCACATGCGTGTAGAGTAACATTCTGAGTGAGCATTCAGTCAGCAGTCAGGTGTCACTGAGTGAGCTTGTGCATTGTATGACTGTTACAATGATCAAAGTGAGAGATACCGAATCTCTATGAAGTTTTGCTTGCAATTTGGACATTCGTCTGCAGAAACTACTCAAAATTAAGAAGGCTTTCAGGGATGATTTGAAGAGGAAAACTTACATAAAATTTTGGCACTGACACTTCACAGATGGCCAGGAATGCATTTCAAATGATCCCTGTTTTGGTAGCCCTTATTGATTGTTGTTTCAGAAATTCTGACAGAGGATCTTGGTACGATATGCGTGGTGGTAAAATTAATGACAATGCATCTGCCCATTCTTCACATCTTCTGCAAAACATATGCATCATACATATGTGTTAGTTCCCATGCTGCCCAGATTTGGCTCCTGTCAATTTTGGCTTTCCTAAAAACTAAAATTACCTTTCAAATATAGGAGATTGCAGACTATGACCAAGATAAAGGAGAGCATGATGAGGTGAATGAAGATGATTTTGAATGAGAACTTAAGAAAATGTGTTAAAAAATGGGACATTGGGATAAGTGTGTGAGATCCCAAAGGAACACTTTGAAGGGACTGAGGCACCTCTATCCTAAGTAGGCTTCTTTTAAAAATATTAAATGGTTGTATACTTTCCAGACACAGGACATTTTATTCTTTGTTTAGTTATTCTAAAGATTGGCAGCTTGCACTATTGCACTATGTTCACTTTTTTACTTCATAGATAACCTATTTGTGTACAGAGGTTTTCATGAGGAATATAAACTTATAACACTTTTGTAGTGTGAATATATGATGATGTAATTGAAAGGTATTTTATGTATTTGTACTTGTAAATATTTTGTTCTTGAAACTGCCTCTAAAATTGTGTGCATATTTCAAGTTCATCAACAGATAGACAAAAGAATGGCTGCCTATATTATACATAAGGGAGTTAAAATGCATTTTCGTTAAAAACACAACGGCCATTTCCTGTAGAGATGTAATTATGTGTGAAGTTTTAGCTTACTTGTTAATGTTTAGGGTACGGTCAGACAAGCTGTAAATTTCGCTGGTTTTCGGTGACAAATGAAGCTGGAATTATACACTGCATTATGTTAAATGCAAGCAACCAGACGGAACAGTAACTGTAGCTTGTGAGATGCATTTCAAGGTCGTGTCGCAACTCGAATGCATCTGGGTCCATTTCTTCTACTACAAATACTGTTGCTGGGTGACTAGACATGGCTACAAATGTAGCCGCGATGTGAGTTTGGTGTGGCAGTATGTTTGTCATTTCATTTACATATTGTAGCCAGGTCACCATTTCTTGTAAACAGGAAGTATTTGATTTCGCTGCCTTTGGTTTGCCTGGCATAATTGTTGCATTCTAACATGGCACAACCTGGCATTTTGTAGTCTTTAAATCATGCATAGCAAAATCTGTAGAAACTTATTTTTATTTATATATATATATATATATATATATATTTCATAATCTTACAGTAATAGCAAGCAATAACCAGCTACAAAGCCACTAATAAACTGACATTCGAGTGTCTCTTTATTCAATGAAAAACTTTCAAGTTATTTAAATACAGTTATTCTATGAAACATCCCACTGTCAATAGACTACTACCCATATGTAATAAGAAGAATAATACTTTATTAGGGAAAAATGAATTCTAGAAACAACTAATAATAATATAAAATAAAGCTTACAGGCAAGTGTCTGACATGTTATTTCAGACCAATTTGTACCACATGATTATCTTATCGTGTTAGAATATTTTTTGTTTTTCAAAAACTTTATGAGGCACTGAGACTGTAGCATACCCTAAGATTCACCTTTCAGTTCTTTTTTTCCGAAATTTGATAATCTGAGCAATGTGATCTATAAAAGTTTAAGAGAATATAAATTCTGTTTTCTATTGAATGAAATGTACAATGGGAGAAAGACACACTCAAATCTGAAGAAAAACTCATTTCTAAAAAATTTCCAGTATGTAATCTGAACAACAGAATCAACTTGTGTTTATGAGGGGAGTAAAGTAGAGAGAGAGATAAAGATATTAACTTTTAGGTAGGAAAATTATCATGACAGATTTATTACTAACAATCTATCTATCTAAAACTGGTTTAACAATGTGTACACATCTTCCAGTGTCCAATATTCTAGTTTTTGAAAATTAATTTTAAACATTCTCTCCAATCTTCTCTGTTAACCCACTGTTCTTCCTCCATTCTTCTTTCCCTCATTGTTGTTTTAATTTCATGAATCCATATAGTATTAGGTCTCCGTCTCTTCAATCTCTCGGGCGGCAACCATTCCAACACTTTTTTTGGTAATCGTTCTTCACTCATCCTTTTTAATGACCGTACCATTGCAACTGCTTATGTTGTACATAATCCAGTATTGAATTTTTTACCTCCATTTTAGATTTTATTATGTTGTTTCTAATTTTATCTCTTCTTGATATTAAAGCCGATCTTCCCCAAAAGTCCATTTCCATAGCTAATAATATAGAAATTGTTTGATGTTTTAGCTGCCAAGTTTCTGTTCCATATGTTGCTATGCTTCTTATTAGTGCTCTAAAAGTTTGTGATTTATTTTCTTTGGTAATACTTCTGTCCTTGAGAATGCTATTTAAGGTTAATATTGCTGATTTTGCCATTGTTATTCTTCTTTTGATTTATTGATCTTGTTTCCCATCTTTGGGCTAAGAGGGATGAAGTTACAGGAGAATGGAGAAAGTTACACAACAAAGAACTGCACGCAATGTATTCTTCACCTGACATAATTACGAACATTAAATCCAGACGTTGAGATGGGCAGGGCATGTAGCACGTATGGGTGAATCCAGAAATGCATATAGAGTGTTAGTTGGGAGGCCGGAGGGAAAAAGACCTTTGGGGAGGCTGAGACGTAGATGGGAAGATAATATTAAAATAGATTTGAAGGAGGTGGGATATGATGATAGAGACTGGATTAATTTTGCTCAGGATAGGGACCGGTGGCGGGCTTATGTGAGGGCGACAATGAACCTCCGGGTTCCTTAAGAGCCAGTAAGTAAGTAAGTTTCCCATCTTTGGCAATTATTACTCCAAGATATTTATAATTTTCGCAATGTTTAAATATTCCCATATCTTATTTTAATATCAAGTCTTGTGTTTGATCCTTTATTGTCATGTAATTGGATTTGTCCATGTTAACAGTTAAACTCCATTTTGTACATTCTTCCAAAAGTTTTCTTGCCATATATTCTAGGTCTTCAAATTCCTGCGCAAGTATTAACTGATCATCCGCAAAGTGTAATGAGTATATGCTTACACCCATAGCTTTACATTTCTTCTCCAAAGTTCTAGTGCTTTTGTTATGTAAATTTTAAATAATGTTGGTGATAAAGAACATCCCTGTCAAAGACCTTTGGTAATTTGGAATCCATGTGACAAATGTCTTCCTATTTTAATTTTTGATATAGAATCGGAATATAAGTTTTAAATTGTACTTATGAGAGTATTATCTATCTTTTACTAACAATATGGTGTCAATAAATATTGCTTCATTCATATATATTATCTGGTTAAGTTGCCCCATTTCTTAACTCTTTTCAAAATATCTTCCTTTAAAAGTATATATTTTTTTCTTCTTTCAATTTCGACCTAAGAATTCTTCAATAATAAAGTGTATACAAAAGCGTTCTAGTAAACCTTTCACAGCGATTTCGTTTCGTTAAAAAAAAAAAAAAAAAAAAAAAAAACAATCTTTTACAAGACAGATCTCAAATCAGTATTGATGAATCCACAATCATCTTTGCATCTGGCGCCTACGTCGAACTAACAGCAAACATAAAGTGACTTTGGCTTGATAATTCATCCGACTCATCACAGAAGAAAATCGCAAAACAACTAGACTACTAATGTTGCT
This sequence comes from Periplaneta americana, assembly GCF_040183065.1. Taxonomy (NCBI): domain Eukaryota; kingdom Metazoa; phylum Arthropoda; class Insecta; order Blattodea; family Blattidae; genus Periplaneta; species Periplaneta americana. The sequence continues at coordinate 110,471,858 of NC_091129.1, forward strand.
AGTGTGGGAAGTCTTGTGGCCACATGTAGTTACATTTAACGCAGAAACGAAGCTGTATTTGTAGCCCTGTCTGGCCAGGCATTTTGCGACAGTTACAGTAGCTTCATTTGTCGCTGAAAATCAGCTACATTTACTGCTCGTCTGACCATACCTTTAATCTTGCACTGCTTGAAGCTTATTATGTGTTACGATTGAGAAATGGTAAAGACTTTTCTTTTTAAAGTTATTATGCATATCATAGTGACGTGATTTACAATTTTAACCTTCAAGAATTCTTGTGAGTTTGCTGTGATAAAAATGTGCATTATGAAATTTGTTGCAATATTTGTAACAAATTGTTGTGTATTGGGAATAATTTTGTTTGTAATTAATATAAATCATTGCTAAACTTGTTCTTAGAAACTGTAAATATTTTCTTATTAAGTTGTGTCATTGATTCCTGATATTGTTTGACTAAATGTGTTTCAGACTTTTTAAAAATGTTATATCATTAGATAAGATGATTCATGAAGTTGTAGTAATCTTCGTTCATTTAGAAATGTTACTGCATATAAAGAAATGGATATGACAGAGTTCTATGGTTGCGTAGTTTGCTGCAGCATATTCATGATAACATCCAGCAGTGAAATATTATAGCGCTGTACTGAATTCACTGTGTTTGTACCGTAATAGTTCTTACCTACAAAAATTATTATTACTGCCATCACCAACAAGTTCTTTGAACTCTTTGAGTAGTTTTATTCCTTCTTGAATCATCTTGTATGTTGCTTAGAGGAGAGGAAAAAAAGGGAAACTTGTACTCCAAACTGCAGTACAAGATAGGCAGGAATATAGTTAATATGTAATAAATGTGGCCATATCTTGACTGTGAAAATACAATGTAATTGAATATATCACTGATCTTTAATATTTTGTTCTCATTTCATTTCCACTGATACCTTTATGCTAATAAGATTTTATCGTATAAGAGTAAAATGAAAATAAGTTTAATACCTCCTCATACACACTCATTGATTTTCATATTAAAACGCGAATGAATAAAATTATACAGACAAGTTAAACCTTAGTTCTTCTGTTATTTCTGTTGCGATATACAATATACACAAACAAAATTGTCATCTTAATTTCTCCCCTTTCTTCTTATGTGATATATTTTCAGTATATTTCTGTAATCTGTCACTTGCCATCTCACATACTGACATCCAATTCCTGTTCTCTTTCTCACAAAGGAACTGTTAATGATCTCATATCAAAACCTTTCTTCAAATTGTGCAGATCTATACAGCAGATAGACACATGTACCGTCAAGCGTAATGTGGTCTGTCCATGTGGAGGGGCTTTCATTCGTAACAGTTACACACTTTTGGTCATGCAGCATACCGAGTTGATTGTTAATATGTTACATACTCGTAGTGCGTCAAGGTCTAACATCATGTTCTCAGTCAGTCATTCATTGTAACAAGATGTGTATATAATCAGACTGCAGTATTTCTTTGAAAAGTGTGTAATATGGCTAGGTCAGGTTTTCTTCGTATTCATAAATTTTTCTTACATATGTATAGAGTGCTAATTAAGTTCGAAGACTATTTGCAGAAAGATTTCCTGATGTAAAGGTTCCAACTGGTGAAACAATCTATAAATTAGTAGCAAAATTTCAGGAGACTGTAAATATTACAGATAAGAAACACAGAAAGAAAAATAGGGACAAGCCCAGAAGAAATGGCAATGTGTCCTCTTCACAGATGAGATGAAAATCTGTTTCATACCCAAGGACCATTGGTGCTCGAAGCCTGAACCACTGCACTTTTCAAGTAATCTGGCAAGACCCAGTAGCAGAAGGATTAAAATGTTTTCAGTTAAACTTAACAAAGGTCCTCTGTTACCCACACGTTCCCATTTTTTGGTTTAGGAAACTGTTTATCGAAGCTTATCAAATGTAGAAAAAGTTGTTTTTCTATTAAACAGAGATAAAAATGACTGTTACTCATTAAGGTATTGCAACACTGCTCACAGGCTTGGAGCTCACATAAGTAGTTCCTCTGAGCCTCAACATCACTTGCAACAACATAAGGTGTACTAACGCGCAGGTGTGTGTGTGTGTGTGTGTGTGTGTGTGTGTGTGTGTGTGTGTGCGTGCGTGTATGTATGTCCCCCCTATCTGAGAATTCCTTTCTCCCTGTAATGTCAGGTTATGTTATAACGTGACTTGACTTATTTTGCAGTTGCTAAATTGTAGCATATGAGTGCCTGTTTTACCCAAATTTTCAACACACATACATGATATTTTGGTACATGGTTGATGTAATGTTTACTTCCAAGACAATCTGTCATCATTTGATGTACGATATCTAATTGTTTTATTTTCTTACTTTGTTACTTATTAATCCCTTGAACCCTCATATGATCAATCCTTTATCAATATAATATTCAGAAAGAATTATAAAGCCTCCCCCCATGTGGTTCCTCTTTTCACCATGAGATATTATCAGGCTGCAAAATTCGCTCTGAATGCATTTTTACACAATTTTCAGTTGATTTACTATACCCTTTGCGGTTTCTGCTGCTGCAGTGTTAATTCCGTGCAGTAGACCGCCCTTTTCTATTCCATGAATATAATTCTGTTATTTTTCTAGACACTTCGATCCTTTATATAGGTATTCCGCTCTCTACAAACTATTGTTAGTCAAATGAAATACGGTAGCATAGTTGTTTGTAACAACTCCAACAAGTAGGCAACCTCGATTTCTCCTGATCCCCCCCCCCTCTTACGAATTCTCACTATCATCAAATTTCCTTTATACCTGTCCTTAAATTGCTGAAACTAGTGCTGAGGTAGTTACAGTGATTTCAGAAGTGAAAATCGTTCAATTTATAAGGCCGAATTCAAAATCCATTTTTGTAGCCTCTCCTTGTCCTTAATTGGAAATCTGAGTAACTTCGTATCACGACAATATTGCTTCCTTTTTCTGCAGTTAATATAATGAGATCGGCATTCTGAATGAATAGTTTGTACACAGACACTTTCGAACAACTCTCTTTGAGACAATACTAACACTTGAAGTTCTTTATATAATTCACCTTTAAGTGCTAAACTAGCACTGAGGTAGCTCCCTTCGCACTTCGCTTATACACCTTGCATATACGAATCTGTGACAGTTTAGGCTTGATTAGTTTAGGCTTTTGTTGTCTTGCATATATGATAAACTGCATCTCCAAAAAAAAAAAAAAATCCCTTATAAATTGAACAGTTTTCACTTCAGAAATCACCGGAACCACCTCAGCACTAGTTTCACCCAGGTTAAGTAGTGAGTGAATTGCAGTAATTAATAATAATGAATGCTAGTCTGCTGTCAAAAAATCTGAAAGTTAGAATTTATAAAACAGTTATATTACTGGTTGTTCTGTATGGCTGTGAAACTTGGACTCTCACTTTGAGAGGGGAACAGTGATTAAGGGTGTTTGAGAATAAGGTTCTTAGGAAAATATTTGGGGCTAAGAGGGATGAAGTGACAAGAGAATGGAGGAAGTTACAAAACGCAGAGCTGCACGCATTGTATTCTTCACCTGACATAATTAGGAACATTAAATCCAGACGTTGAGATGGGCAGGCCATGTAGCACATATGGGCGAATCCAGAAGTGCATATAGAGTGTTAGTTGGGAGGCCAGAGGGAAAAAGACCTTTAGGGAGGCCGAAACGTAGATGGGAAGATAATATTAAAATGGATTTGAGGGAGGTGAGATATGATGGTAGAGACTGGATTAATCTTGCTCAGGATAGGGACCAATGGCGGGCTTATTGAGGGTGGCAATGAACCTCCGGGTTCCTTAAAAGCCAGTAAGTAAGTAAGTAATAATAAATGACTACAGCCACACATGCCTCAGAACGTCAGATGCTTGCCTTTAATTTATGTACAATCATTCCCTGGATCCAAAATAGTTATTGTGATAGTAGGCTGTAAAATTTATGTTATATGATAAGAGTAAGGTGGAATATAACACTAAGTAATAACAAACAATGACAGTCATCTACAAACTTGTTATAATTTTTCACTACACCTCCATTGGCTTCTAAGTCAGTAGTGAGAGCTAAAATGCTAAAGGAAAAAAAATCTGCATCCATTGGGAATTATTTGTAGAGTAAAAAGGCTGTCCATCAGATTTTTTTTCAGTAGCTTCTGGAACTGTTTCGTTATGGTCATCTGTAGTACTTACAGAGTTAAAAATTCCATATAGAACTATAGTGGATACCCTTTTGTAAAATAGCTACTTTTGCATGTGGCCTAAGTAAATTCTTACCGTGTTTTAAAGGCACATCAAAGTGAAATTTTTATTTTCTAAATAAATAAAGGTATAAGTCTGAAATTTTCTACAGTTTTTGCACTTATAAATAGTGTGTATATCAAAACTATTGTGCACGATAAAGGCCATAATTCATAAACTGAAAGTTTTCAGTACAGCAAAACCAAAGTCTGAAATGGGGACCTGTATCATTATGATGGGCTGGAAATTTGATCTTCTACATTGTTATGGAAGAGGATAGACATACAATCTGAAGTACGGTTTTCGTATTTACATGGAGATCATAACTCATAAGCACCTATTTCTAACTTATGCCCTTTATTTTATCGTGCACCACAAAAATTCTAAATATTAAAAAAAAAAAGAAATTGCTATTATTCCTACAAACTTTGGAATTTTTGCTTGAAATTCCATTTTTATAACTTTCAAACACCCCCAAACAAAATTTACTCTTCAGTGTCTTGATTTCTTCCCCCTCCCCAAAGCCACGAAATTAACAACTTCTGCAAAAAAAATTATTCATCTACTATCGGTACTAATTTTGTAGAAGAATTAGCATTTTTAGCAAAACAAAAGGTGCAAAGAAACAAAAGTGGACAAAAACGAGTTTGAAATTTTAAATGAATATAAACACATGCGTAAGCAATATTGGAGATGCATAAATGCAATGGATATTACCTCAGAGCTTCCTTAAACCATGAACAATTTGTAATGTCGAAATGTGTTTTTTTTTTATCAGAAATAACACATTTTCACCTAGTTGTACCCTTAAAGATATGATTGGTTGAATTCCTTGTAAAAATTGTTTATATAAAACAAGAAAATAGAAAAAAATTAACCACTTTTTTAACATATTTTTGCAAGAATCATCCCTTTCTAATTGCTTTTTCTGAAGTAGAAAAGTCCTCAGTTTTCCTGAAAAATATTCTCTAAAGGATAATTCTATATTTAAAAATATAGTATAATATAATACTGTGTGTTAACATGGCAGTAATGAAGTCATAATTCTGAGTGTACTATAACAAGTTGTAAAATTAGTTTTGGAATGATAGACTGTGTGGCTTTTCCGAATGTAGACTATTATCTACTGTATACGTAAGGCAAGAAATTTTACAACTGGTATAGGATTTCTGCTGCTTAAACTTATTTTTAATGGGTGCTGCTTTTGCCCTTTATATGGGACTTGGTTAAACTAGAGAAATTTGTAACAATGCCTGTGTACCTAGAGATTATAACCCAAGACGAAAGTGCAATAATTATTGGATTTTCTTAACCCTCATTATCTAGAGGCCACATTTTGAGGCTCTACTATCAGAACACCTTGACTTATATTCTTCATTTAAAGTAAACATATATATTAATGTAATGTACAGTAGGCCTATGTGGATTCTTGAAAACGGCCAGAAATATACATGTGACATTTCTTTTTTACAATTACGACAAGATATCAAATCTAACTTAAACTCTGATAAGGACAGATAGGACTTCTGTGATTGAGCTATAATTCTTTTTTCTTATCACGCTACAGTGCTTTTAACAAATAAGCTTGTGATATTACAAAAATGTTTGTCAGATTTTCGTTATAAAATAGGTCCAGTTTGTATTGAAAAATAGTGGCTCGAGAAAAATGAAATAGAATTTTTCAAATTGAATGACTATTTGATGGCTTGTAGTTCTTGTTGTATTTAATATAAGAATGGTGTTGTCTGTATAGGCCTATATGTGAAGGAGGACTTAAAGTTTGACATTGACATTAAACCTTTTGTATAGGCAGTAGTGCAGCCAGAATTTGGTTCTGAGGGGGTAAAACCTAACCTGAGGGGGTTCTAACAGAAGCAAAATTTGATGTTATTGGTGCATCACTTGAACATTCTCCTAATAAATCTTTACGTCGTGTTGCACTATAAGTAGGCATATCAAAAACTTTAGCCCATACGGCTACTAAACTTTTAAATTTGAAACCTTATAGAGTTACTGTAGTCCAAGAATTACAGCTGCATGACAACGAAAGTCGAGTGAATTTCTGTAATTGGGTTTTACAAAACGTTGAACCACATTTAATCATCTTCTCTGATGAGGCATGGTTTCACTTACGTGTTTATGTATGTTCACAGAACAATAGATTCTGGTGCATAGAAAATCGGCGATTAATTCACGAAGTTCCCCTGCATGATGAAAAGATTGGTGTGTGGTGTGCTGTAACAACAAATTGAATAATAGCACCGATATTTTTTAAGATACTGTAAATTCAGAGAGGTATCGTATGCAAATACTCGCACAGCTTTTTAACAATTATCTGATAATGAGAGACAACATGCATATTTTCAATAAGATTCTGCCACAACCCATACTATAGTTGCTTCTTTGGAGGCTAATGTGTTGGACATTGTGCCACTGTCACACAACTGTGACACAGTGCATGAGGGTTGGCCACTAAAGGGAAACAGGATTCAATCTGGCATCGGAATTGGAATCCGGTTTGGCTTAGTGGATAGAGCGTCAGCACGTAGAGCTGAAAACCTGGGTTCGAATCCCGGTCCCGGAGAGAATTTTTCTCCACTCCACTGATCCTTCATCATATGATAACGCAGAATTCCTGCATGGAAATATCATATGTACTTCGGAGGTGACTATAGCATATCGGTAATATGTTTATGAGAATATATGTTGGCTAGATTGGGGAATGGGGTGATGTCATAAGATTGACATCATCAGTTAGTAGGATTACATTTTGTGTTTGCGGGTAAATATAGAGGTAGCTGTGGATTCCGGTGGTAGGTTGGTATAAGTGTAAATTTTATTGGTGGTTGGTACTGATGAGGTTTGAATGACATACCGGTAAAGCATGTGTTTGGATGGTGTGTAAATCATTCTATTATTTGTTCAATTCGTGAGCAGTTGTGCTACTGGTGAATTGTTTGGCTATGGAATGCGTTGCTGGCCCAAGAGGAGTGAAACGGAGGGCTGAACAAGGTCGACGTATGTGAGAAGGTTAGAGGGTTAGTTGAGGTGATATCTCGGTGACATGAGGTTGACGTATGTGAGAAGGTTAGTGGGTTAGTTGAGGTGATGTCTCAGTGACATGAGGTCGACGTATGTGAGAAAGTTAGTGGGTTAGTTGAGGTGATGTCTCAGTGACATGATGTCGACGTATGTGAGAAGGTTAGTGGGTTAGTTGAGGTGATATCTCAGTGACATGACATCGCTATAATATAAGGGGGGTTTTTTATGACTTATTTTATAGGGTTATGGCCTACACGTTCCCCAGATCTTACCATGTGCGATTATTATTTGTGGGGAACCCTAAGATATAGAGTCTATACAAATAACCCACACACCATCAATGAAATGAATGACAATATAAGAACAGAAATTAGAAGGATAACGAAACAAGAACTTTTACGTGTTAATTCACATTTCATCAAAAGATTTCGGGAATGTCTGAATGCTAATGGACACCACTTTCAGCAACTAATGTAACACAGGTTAGTGAAATAGAGTTATTGTGTGCATGCCATTAATTAATTAAAGTTATATGAGTGCAACACACTGGAGATTACGGCTCTAAAATGTCGCGTGTTAGCTACCTCGTGCTCTACAGGCTTCTCCCACCCGCGTTCTTCGGTTCAAGCGTGACGCGACCGCACTGTACAAGTCCCATAGAGTTATTTTATACCTCATTTTAAAGAAAATTTTACGAGCTTTAATTTGATATGTAACTTGACTATCTTTGGTAAAATAAAAAGAAATGGAAGAGATCAAAAACTATTTTCAGAAAATTGTTGATTTTTTTTTTTTTTTTTTAAATTTTGAAAAACAAATATATGTTCTCAGTATTGGTACAAACCAGTGGCGTATACTGGTTAAAGGGTTTGGGCTACCGCTGACCCTATTATTACACAAAATATATCTAACAATTACTTTAATTTTAATTACTACCGGTATGGTAAAACTATTACATTACAAAATTATTACATTATGTTATATTATAAACTTTTTCTTTTGTAATTTCCTTGGGCTACCGCCGGTAGCCCCGGTAGCCCGCAAAATACGCCCCTGGTACAAACTACAAAACCTGAAACTTTTAGACTGGGATCTCAATGGGATCAGAAGTAGTGATAAAATAGGCAGTGCTTGAGGTGGAATGAAAAAATAATCGGAATGGTTTCCTCCTTTAAATTCATATTATGAAAATATATCGTGTGATGTGCAGTCTGTGCTTCATCTAGTTTAGACCTACAAACATTACAGTAGTTTAAATAGATTGCATTAAAATAACCATACATGCATTACATGACTCTTTCCAAGCTTAGAATATGTTGTATTAAGCATTTATGTTACAATACACATAAAAGATACGTCCCATTATATTCAGAAATTATAATTCTACCTTAGAACATTTCCTCTCCTTCCGCCTCTTCAAAGATCACATGCTCCTCCAGAGAAGTTGTCGCTGTAGATGTATATGACTGTAAGCCCTGATCACGTAATCGGGGCTGCAAGGTACAAATTTAACTACATCTTCTGGCAAATTGTAGCTATGACAACATTTGTTGACTCTTTTCAAACCGAATTTAATGCACATAATAGCATGGAGTGTTTCAATTTTCATTCTATTTCGCAATATAGATTTCATCAAATTCATTACAGTGAACACGCGTTCAACATCGGATTTTCAATATTGAAGAGTTAGAAATGATAAAGCAAATGTAGCAAGCTCAAAAAAGGGTTTTTCACAAATAGTAACACTGAACTTCACTGCACGTCTTTATGAAGTGGGCCTACCGCAAAGGTTTAAAAGCATTTATTTCTGTTGCGCAGGGAAAAGTTCCGGCAACTGATTAACAAAGCGAACTGCTAATGAAACAGAACAAAGATACACATCGACTTCTGAACCTTTCCGTTTCTTTACGCTCATAATCTCCTGAGTTGATATAGTGATGATAGGGAGGGAAATCCCCACATGGTGACGTTACACCCGACTCGTTGCGTTACACATTATTTTGAAACGCTAAGTGATGCCAACCTTTTTCCAATCAATTAAGATTTTAGGTTGATTAAATGAAAACCAGAATGAATTAAATATTAATTCTGTACATCCAATACCCCAAATTTATCATCAGACTTACTTTAAAAACACCAGAATTTCGACATGTCGCTGGATGACATTTTTTGGCACAAAATGGCTTTCCAAAAACACCAGTTCTGGTGACAAAATCACTACCTTGGCAACACTGACTGTAAGAAGTATCTATCCGCGAGCTTCTGTGATTGGATAGAATTGTGGCACTACTTTATACACCACGTGTCTGTCACTTTTAACACTGTACATAACTGTCATTGCTGGGTCGATGTTTCGTTCTTATGAGAAAATCGGAAAAATTAGACTAAAGTAAGTAAAATGAATGAGATTCAGATCCGATGTCATAAAAAGATTTTTACCAGCTTCAGCATCATACTAGTATGTATGAAGGACATAAAATAACTCTTTTAATATTACCTACCTAATCAGAATCAGAAAAGGCGCGGACTCCTTCCAGGAAATTCCCTCTTCCTATTCACCGCTGCTGCTCCTGCAGCACTCAGCTCGGTTGATAACTAACCGGCCAACAATGGTGTCGCACAGGCCGTCCGATTTCCAGAATTCCTCCTACTCCCTGTACGACCGCCACATACCAGGTGTTACCAACTTTAAACCTTCGTTTAGTAATATCCTGACTTCAATTATTTCAAAAGATGTATTATTTAGGGTAACATATCTTTTCACTTTCTTCCAAACTATTTCTGTGGAATTAAATACATAGTGGTGAGAAGTGAGTTTTAACATTGTGTGGCATGCCTAGGCCTATCCTGCCATAGAATCCACAACATATTTGTCGAACTTCTTGTTAATGTTAGCTGTCTTTATGTTCGATCAGTTCGTCCTTCATCATGTCCTTACTGTAACCTTTAGAAACAGCATGACCTTCGTTGGCCCACATCTCGTCAAGAAAATATAACTTACGTCCCTCTCGCTTATATTCTCCTATTTTTTTTTAAATACTTTCTACGTCACAATAATATATCTTCACGGTCAACATAATGTTTTTTCTGTTTCTGTGTATAAACTCAAACTCGATCTCCCGCAGAATATTGTGAAGACTTGTCTTCTTGAAGTTCGACAAGTCGGGATCACTATTTATAGAAGTCAATACCGGTACTTTATTTATTGTAGGAGGCTCATTCATTAAAAAAAAGCGATACACTTTACGACGAACTGCACCCCTTACAAACTCGTCAGTCTGCACTTCTGTCACAGGTTTTTTGCGTTTACGTTTTACCCGTAGAGATATATGCCCCTTATTTATCACTCCACTGCGTGCTTGGTTAAGAAACACCAGTAAACTCGGCCGTCAAATTCACTATATCTTGAATACTTTTCACAGAATTTACTGAATACTTTCAGAACAATTTGCTTTTCGCCACTTCTCAACGCTTTGCCTTTCCGATGCTTAACATATTCTATGGGAGCAGCCATGTTGCATAACTGAAATTTGAATTTCCGCTTTTCGACCTTCCGTGTTCCGTCCATACCATTTTCTGCGCACGCGCTACATGCCATAATTATAATATATTAAATAATGATGAATTAATTACATATTTTCGTAGTTATATAATTAAACAATGTTTCAAATTGGAAATATTTTAGAAAATGATTGTTATGTATTGAAGTGATCGGTGAATTTTGCGAATTACATAGCGAACTATATTTTCATCTACGCAAAGTGGCACAGAAGACCAGCTTCCACTTAGCGGAATCGAATCGTCTGCCGGCGCTCACGTGGAATCGAACCAAAGCGTGTACAGATTAAAATGGATTGCATAATGGCTTTAGCACAGTTATGCGAAGAGGCAGAAAGAGAATAAATAAATATTTAAAACAAGAAATGGAAATACTTGATACATGGAGAGGTGAAGCAAAATTCCGCTCTTTAGCGCTGTTTTGGATTAACTTTTATGTTGTTTCTGTTACCGGTAATTTACTTATTTCGCTTCAAGCATTATCACGAGAATAATTATTACTAGGGATTGGATTTTTATGTAATTACATATTATATTTCTTTCAACCTAACCGTATATAAATAACAAATCTTTGCGAATCTTGTAATTGCCATTAATATATTAAAATTTGATACTACATATTTTTACATATTTACCCCACATTACATATTATTGCTTGGTACTACATAAATCTACATATTTAGGGGATTTATTCATTTTTACTTCTCAAAAAAAAAAATTCTGCTGGGGAAGTTTGCAATTTGAAAAACACAGATTTAAAACGCCTTTTTACCTACCCAAGAAAGGATATATCTCGGGACGAAACATAACGTCCTTAGTTCCAGAAAGTAATAGAGGCACTCACCTCATACCGCCCACTGTAAATATGAGTGAATAAAAGGCAACCTTTCTCATATAACTACCTTGTATTGTAAAAATCACTCAGAAAGTAGCGTTGACTTCATGCGGTGGAGTGGGACAAGGACGACATGATTTGTCTCGAACTACAATTGTTCTGCACACGTCTGAACAAGCTGTTCCCATACAATTTGCAACCTTACCCATCCTCTTCCAGGGAAAACCTGTGTCAAGTCTGATATGAGCCTCAATAAAGTAGCCGACTTTGAAAAGAAGCTGGAGTAAAGTAACAAACTGGAAAGATGTTGAAAGATTAAAATAAATAGCTTTTCAGGTTACTGCTTGACCTCTTTACTTTAAATTTAGTAGACCTATACGGAAATGAGATTTTCCGAGCAATTAGAAAGTATGGTTCTCGGCTGGAATAATCCTACCCTTCTGAATGAGGCAGGAATGTCACTTTTCAAACAACAATATGTAAATGCCTATAATTTGAGGTTTTATTAGGTACTTTGTTTCTTACAGGGAGCAGCTAAAATGCATGTGTCCCACATCTCCTCTTTTCTCCTAATCTAGTAAACGATACAGTGCTTGCAGTACTGTTGTGTCATTCATTTCACTCAGTTCTCTAATTTTAGTACTTATAGTATAAAGTGCAAGTGAGTTTATCTACTACTTTTAACTAACTAAAATGGCCCCTGTATCTTCAACCCTAACGACAAAAATAAAATCATGGATTGCGATGGACGAAGCTTTCACTACAGATGGAAAAATAATAATGTGTCAAGTGTGCGGTAAAGTAGTCGGGTGCTCTCTGAAATCACAACTGGAGAGCTTTATCTATCCCATACCCGCCAGATATTGCTATTAAATATTTTCATGATTTTGCATATTTTGGTACATATTCAGCTTATTTTTCTTACATAAATATGTACATATTTCACACCTTGATATTACATAAAAATCCGGTCCCTAATTATTATGGTAGTGTTTCTGTGTTTTGTCATAGAATAGCGGATAATTTCGAACAAGATTTATTATTTTTTCTTTGTTCATATTATTTAAAATTGTAATTTTTTTTTGTAATTTTCTGTATAGCCCTACTATTTCAGCAATAACTTTCAATAAAGGAATTGCACTATCAAAAATGGATATGCCTCATTTGTTTTTTCACGAAGGCTTCACGAGAACAAACGATCACAGCAGGAACAAGAAATTCTGTTCCGTCAGTGGAATAAATATTCTAGCTCACAAGTTCGATTTGATTTGCTTCGATGCGCTGCTTTCTGCTAGCTTTCATTTACATACATTGTGAAGAGAAATTCTGTTCGATTCAATTCTGCTAAGTGGGAGCAGGCTCTTAAGGCTCCATCTGCCAATGCAATTTTACTCATACACATACTTTTGTTTACATAACTTCTAAGCCTAGAATTCATAGAAAGTAACGGGATAGTTTTAAGTCATTTCAAAATGACCCAGGATGTCATTCAGCCGCATACTGCCCCACCTCAAACCCTGGCTTGTAGGCCTACACCAACACGACTCTTTTATTTCAGTTTCTAATAATTGTAAGGTTTGAAGACCTTTCGAGGTAAACGGTATTGAAAATGTGACTCTCAAACAATGGATACAGATTGATAACAAGTCTGTATTGAAAACTATTACAAGAATTTTTAGATGACTTGCTTGAGAATTTACCAAAACTTATAAAACATTCATTTATCGCTACTCAACAATCTGCCTATTTGAGACATCTGAAAGAAAATCTATCTTAAAATGAATGTATTGTAATTTCGCTGAGAATTATTAATTTATACTTCAACATGCTGCGCAAGGATTTCATTGGAACAATGCCCAATGAATAGGTTGTGTATTAGGAGTAGGAGGCAATGAAGTAAAAATATGTTTTTTGGAACCACATGAACCTTCCCTGTCCTTCAAATATCCCAAATTTCCTTATTTATTTGTTGTGCACAAAATTGCGGTATTGACCAAAGTGGATCCTACAACAATAGGAAGAATTTATTAGCTAACAGAATCTGAAACTCAAAGGGCAAACAAAAAATTACTTTTAAAATCAACACAGAAGAAATGAGAGGTCTATGAAGTATAAAATATCAAATTGAAGCTCATGAAATTCCCTTTAAAATGAGGTATAAAATAATTCTGTAGAACGTATAGAATCAGAATTATTCATGATTGAAAGTGTTACTGTAAACGAAAAAGCTATTTTGCAGATTTTAAAAATGAATTACATCAAAACCTAACAAGACATAATTTAAAAAAAACCATATTTTAATTTAGACCTTAGGGGAGAATGATTCCTGAAAGAGTCACTAAAATCCATGGTGGTCAGGTTGAATTCTTTAATTCAACCTGGTTGATCCTTAGAGTAGGTGTTATAGTTCTTACAGTCAAGCACTGTAAAATAATATAGACCTATATACCACATAAAGCATCCTTCCAACACTGATCGCTTCACGGAACTACAGACTATATTTTAACGTTAACATCAAATTAAATGACAACAATTACAGCATATTGTGGTGTAGACTATAAAAATTGTACAGTATAAGGGATTTAAGAGGGGAGGGGTATTTCTTGGTAATGAATTAGGCCTGTATATTTGATGCATTTATCATAGTTTATTAAGTAGTAATAATATATAAGAGCAATACTGTAAACGAGACAATATCACAGGTTGCAAACTAGAATGTCAATGCTTAGATTAGGGTAGGATTATATATTGTGATCAGGCTATGTGCACAAATTATCCAATATATTACTATCGTAACTAAATATAGCGAAGGAAGCTTTTAATAGAAAAAGGAGCATTTTTACGAACCTCTGGAAAAAAGAACTAAGAGACTAATGAAGTGCTTTGTGTGGAATGTGGCATTTCATGAGGCAGAAACATGGACATTGCGACTAAGTGAAGAGAAACGAATAGAAGCACTTGAAATGTGGATGGAGAAGAATGGAGTGTGTGAAGTGGACAGACAGAATAAGAAATGAAGTTGTGTTGGAAAGAGTGGGTGAAGAAAGAATGATGCTGAAACTGATCAGAAAGAGAAAAAGGAATTGGTTGGGTCACTGGCTGAGAAGAAACTACCTACTGAAGGATTTACTGGAAGGCACAGTGAGTGGGAGAAGAGTTCGAGGCAGAAGATGACATTAAGATATGTGGATCATATGCGGAGACTAAGAGGAAGGCAGAAAATAGGAAAGATTGAATAATGCTGGGTTTGCAGTGAAAGACCTGTCCATGGGCAGAACACTTATGTAACTAAATAGGTAATGTTAACATTAATTTTCATACATTTTTATGGTGCAAGTTATAACATTCCACTTTTATAATAAAACTCCGACAACAAATAATAAAATATGAACGCCAAATTGTCTCTATTTTATTTATTTATTTTTTAGTGCTTAGTCACTTATTTCCCATTGCTCATTAGATTTATCATCGGTAAAATATCAATTAATGGATGTTATACACTTAGTTGAAAAAATAAATAATATTCAAGAAAAATATATGAAAACAGAAGAGAAACCACTAGTTAATGAATCACAATATTGACGTGACAATAGCATTATGGCTGCTTCAAATTGCATGGACTAAAGATGCATCTACACAGTTCAACTTTCCTTTAAACTTTACACATTCAAGCAATGCATGCAAAATTGATATTTAATAGCAATATACGTTGTAAAGATGACATTCAAAACTGCACCATGCAGACAAAAACTCTTCATGCATCTTAATTGAATGCATGTTTTAAACTTGATTCTTTCTAGACTGCATGCGTATGAGCATTGAAAATTGAACTGTGTAGATGCACCTTCAAGTAATCTAATTACTTTGGTATGGATTGGCCCAGAATGCACAATTCTATTCTATGCACAAGCGAATTTGGTTATTTTATCTTATCTCTTCACTTCACCCACGTGACAACTAAAATTGCCTCTGCCAGCCTGTTTTCCAAGGACCCTGCAACATGCCGAATGTCTACTACACAATATAACTGATAATAATCGATGGATCTTGGTGGTTTTGGTCATAATGCATCATCTGTTGTCAATCTGCGAAACTACTCATATGGTTGCCATAAAAGCCTATATGGGTGAGCACTGTTTTTTATATATATATATATATATATGTGTGTGTGTGTGTGTGTGTGATCAGGGCTAATGCCTACCCACTTCACTTGCATGATTCGGGTTTCGTATATTGCAGACAGATGGCAGGGCTATGATTCATTTTCAAGTTGCACACCACTTCGGTGGGCCATGCTATGCATGATGTGCAACTGTGGAGTGGTAATTTGTGTAGATTTTTCAGTATCCAACCCAACTTCCGTACTCTTTTATTGAACACTCTTTATGATGCACTTATTACTACAATAGGAGTATTTCTGTATAACTCATTCAAACAGCTTCCTCTAATATATCTAATACAGCAGTCATCAGCACAGAACACCCTGGGGCTAGCGTCTCTTATCCGAGGAGAACACACTGCACTATGGTGCATTCGTAGCTGCTCTCTACCTCTTCCTGCTGCACGACAGGACAGCTTCACTTACCCTTTACCCATTTCAGCGAGTGCTGATGACCACTGATCCAATATATAAACAATACAGTACAGATGAATTTACTCCTGCTGCATAATTTAAAACGGCAAAATACGATATTGCAAGTAATTCCTGCCATTATAACAATGAGTCCAATAATTTATCTCATCAGCTGCTGAATCTAAGATTACCAGGTTCAAACCCAGCTGAAGGTGGCTTCCTCTGGGAAAGGAGTAAAGCTATAGTCTCAAGTTAATTAAGACATGCAAAAGAACCCTGTTCCTGCTAAGAGTGCTCCTGACAAAAATTGTCAGCCAGTTCTCTCCCATATTGAATTTTGATGTTCAATAATCTGCATGGTGTTGTTGAGGCTCTCACCAAAATTAGCTTGTCATAATTACAGCCACTAAAAGCTAATATTTTTACTCAGTATAGTTTATTATTATATATTATTATACAGAATCTCCAGACAGGAGGCTATACAGATCAGCGGAGCTAGCGCAGCACTCAAATGCAATAGATATGGCTCTCTTCCCAGTAACGTGCTTCCC
The DNA here is from genome assembly GCF_040183065.1 of Periplaneta americana. NCBI lineage: Eukaryota > Metazoa > Arthropoda > Insecta > Blattodea > Blattidae > Periplaneta > Periplaneta americana. The sequence continues at coordinate 110,488,679 of NC_091129.1, forward strand.
GCCACGCTGTTCGATTCTAAATGCCATTAACACTAACACTAAAACAGTAATTCACTACATACAGCAAGACTAACTGTAAATGCGCTCTCACTGCAGACCATTGTCGCACTATCTGCATAAATAATCTGGTGGTCACCGAGCTGCCAGTCTCCTGGTCACATTTAGAATTTATCGGTAGAGGTCTTCAAATGACCTCTTTGTATAACCAGGCTTAAAGTCCCTCCTGATGGATGCATCAATTTAACGACACTGTGTCATTCTTAACATTGGCCTATCATACAAACTTCGAAATATTTCAATTCAGTATTGAAATTGTGCAATGAGATTTTACGACCTTTCAGAAGTAAAGTAGCTCTGAAATGAATTTAAGTCAAAATACTGAATTTCAGTACATTAGTATGGAAATTATCGAGGTAATAAAATGAACACTATTATTCACACAGTAACTTCTTTTTTTAACATGTTGACTGCCACTTGACGCGTATATGCGTCCCTATACGTGCTGTGAGACGTATATATGCTTCAAGCGGCAGTCAATGTGAAGTATACAATAATGTTCGTGACAATGTTTCAAGAAAAGGCTTAAACAATAAATTAAAAAAGGAAAAGCACATTTAATAAATAACACGCTTGGATTATACAATGTTATTTTATTTTGAAAGTATACAGTAATTTGTCAGAAATTACTTTCTAACTTGTTGACCTCCCTGGCGTAACATGTCCTAAAAAAAAAGAACAAATCATATAAATATTATATTAACTCCTCTTTTATTGGCTCTCCTCCCATCTATACATATGAATCTAGTCATTAACTTAAATTTTACACAGAATCTGTATTTGAAATAAATACTTATTGAAATTTTTTACAATTTACCTAACAACGCCAATTAAATATAATACACAATTTAGTTAAAACTGAAGATATAAGAAATATTTTGGAAATTGTAGGATACATTGGAGGAAAACAGAATTAGATAGTTTGGACAGGTTATGAGGATGGGTGAAGAGAGATTACACCGTTCTGCGTGGATTTTGTTGTTTTGAAATAAATGAGCGTTTCTGAACCACAATTTCACAATGATTGCAAAACTGAAATCCGTTTTCGCGTACCACGTCAGAATTTTTTACAATTCAAAATTTTATGTTTTCAATATTTTTCGTAATATAGTAATATTACAGTGTGCTTTTCATTTGTTAAAAAGGCACAACAGCTTATAATTTAAACTTTGTTACTTAAAATGTGACATAATATATTTGATTATGTTTGCATTTGATATTTATTAAAATCTAGTAACTATATCCGCCCACGAGGGATGTACAAAATTGTATCCTCCCCCGTAAAATGAACTGAGGTTAAGACATCCGTTGTTTATTCTTGGAGATTTTGATCTGTCTGCACCCGTTATCTATAGACAGGAAGTTGAAATGTTTAGTGCCTCAGGTCATAAAAAATTATGAAGGAAATATTTACTCTTAGAGATTGCTATTAAAACTAACAATGAATTAGAGAAATGACAGAGGGTCTCCGTGTATATATATATATATATATATATATATATATATATTTATGGAAGTGCAATTCAGCTTATGAGGCTACAGATTTCCTTACTGAGGTAAGGTTCTTTACCAAAATTTACATATCATTTTTTAAAACAATTATCAATATCATCTTTTGAAATTCAAAAAATCATCTCGCAAATTCTCAAAGATTCCCTGCAGATTATACAATTTCATTTATACCACTCAGAAGGCCTTAATAAGGGTTATGCTAATTTTAAATAAAATCTTTTTTTATCAGTATAATTTAGGCATCTTCTAAGATTGTATTTTACAATTGATAATCAATGGTGCTTAATTATTACACTTTATTTTTGTAACACTATTCATATTTAATTAATTGTATTTGTTTGCTATTCATTTCCGGATCCTCGTGGTCATCCTTAATTAAGGCCGGATGAGTTTTTCTCTCTCTCTCACCTATCCCCTTTTAAAAGTTGTTTTCAAATTAGAGGTTCAGTTTTGTGTTGTTGGTTGTCGTGTAAAAGTGAAGTGTGTGAGTTCTCATTTTTCTGCGAGAGTACAACTTAATAGCGTTGTTTCATAGAAATGTTGAAACATGGTTGTGTAAATGATCCAGATTTGTTTTGCTACATATTTGGGTCATAAACGTTGGTAAAACAGAGACAGAATACAACAGCTTTTATAAAGAATACTTACTTTCAATATTTTGGCATTAAGTTAGAAGACCAGAACAAATCCTGGTGCCCCCATAGAGTGTGTCGTAGTTGAGTTGAAGAGTTGAGGAGTTGGAAATATGGAAAAAGGAAATCATTGCCCTTTGGTATTCCTATGATTTGGAGGGAATCTACAAATCATGGAGACGATTGTTATTTTTGTATAGTTAAGGTAGCTGGATATACTGCTAAAAACAAGAAAGATAGTCTATATACTAACATTCCCTCTGCCATTCAGGCCGTACCTCATGGTCCTGATATTCCCGTTCCGCTACCCCCTGAATCAGATACATTGCCATCTACATCCAGTAGCAATGAAACTGAATCTCCAGTGGATCATACTTATGAACCAGACAATACTGGCGATGATAGATGTTTTAATCAAAATGAGCTTAATGATTTAGTGAGGGATTTAAATTTGCCTAAAGAATCAGCAGAACTATTAGGTTCTAGGTTAAAAAAAAAAGAAAGTATTGGCTGAGGATACATATTTTTCATGGTACAGGCATCGTGAGAAGGAACTTGTCCCTTTTTTGCTGAAGAAGAAAATTTAGTGTATTGCCAAGACATCCTTGCAGTCTTAAAATTTTGTAACATAAACTATAATTCCAAAGAGTCGAGGTTCTTCATAGATTCTTCTCAGAAAAGTCTTAAAGGTGTTTTGCTTCATAATGGAAACATTGCGGACTATTGCTGGATGTTAAAAAAGGACTGCTCTAAACAACATGCGAGGAGGTCAAAGAGGAGAAAATTTGAAATGCAATATTGAGGTAAGATTATGAAAGTACTTATAATTATTAATTAATATTAATTAATGATTAATTAGTGGCAAACAACAAATTGTGGCCTAGCTTTTCTCACAAAATTCTTGTTGAAAATAATTTTTATGACGTTTTCACAAAGCTATAATTTCATTTCTGGTTATTCATGAATTGTCTGAAAACCTGACATGATGGGGGTAAATGGAGATTTATTTTCGAATTCAGCACAAAAAAATCCGTTTAGAATCGGCTATCAGGTTGAAAACAACAGAAAATAAGTTTTGAAATGCAGAACGGTGTTATCAAAGGCGGTACGGTACTGAAACTTTAAAAGGGGGGGAAAAAAAAGTCTGTTGGAAGACCTAGAACAACATAGGAAGATCAAATTAAGAGGGACGTTGAAAAAAGAGGGAAACCGTGGTGAGCAGTAATGGAAGAGAAGAGCTGGGAGGACGGTGACACATGGAGGATGCTATCGCATACTTGAACCCACAAGGGACACAAGTCTAGATGAAGATGAAGAATCTAGGTAAACCATTTTAATTTGAACAATAATACTTACACGAGGGAAGTTACGAGCAGGTGGTGTTCTGATGCGTCGATCAGCCTTGGATCTGTTACGCACTACCTTAGAGTGAATAGCACAGGAGACACAATAATGCAGCTTTGCATACAGTTTTGGTAGCTGATATGCTATAAACAATAAGAAGTACTGGTTAGTGTAAAATGATGTATATATGAAATTTATAATATAATACAGACTAGTTAATTTGGCATAGGATAATTCGAATAAATATTTATTCCCCTTGAAATTTCTATTTAAACCAAGGTTAAAAATTCATACTTAATTCTAACTTTAGAAGCTTACATTTGGATAATTCGAACAGCCAGGACTTTATTAATTTTAACGAAAATAGTGTTCAATCTGGAATAAAGTCTAAAAGTGTTTTGTGTAAATCTCCATCATTAGCGGTCCAATAATTCAAATTCTATTCTTAAACTTCATAGCAACTTCCACTCGATAGGTAGTGGAACAGAAAAATGTCGTTGCTACTGTTAACAGATACTGTACATTATTCAGTGACTGATTGCAGGTAAGAGCAATGGGCAGGATGTCCAACACTATTGTTTACAGTTGTATATGTCCCTATACCTCTTATGCATCACTCAGTAACTTGGAAGAGAACAAATTTGTGAAAAATCTTCATTATTGCATATATATTATTGCATATATAGAAGTTAGTGTACTGACGAAGCATGCAGCATACACAAGTTGAATGCTAGAGTTTTCTTCTACTGCTATCGTAATTTTTGTGTGGATACTGATAAAACACGGCAGCAGTTCAGCTAAAGTATACTGCACATCCATTATTCATTGTCATACTGTATATGAGTGTACAATTCTTTATTAATACGAGTTTTCTATTAAAAAAAAAAAAAAAAAACAAAAAACTGATTAATTCGAATTGTGGATATTTCGACATTTTTTCAAATTCCCCTTAAAGTTCAAATTAAAAAGCTTCCACTGTAGCTATATTATTTGGCCATTCATTCCTAAAATTAGTTCAGGAGTCATTCATTATATTGTGCAATTCTATCTATTATTGCTGATGAATATGGAAAGATACACGTAACCCTGTCTGTGAGATTTATTACATGCATTGCAAAAACAACATGATATAAAGATGGTTTTGTGAAATATTCGTTTGATTTCTTGAAGACATTTGTCAGAAACATGAGACTTTTATCAACTTGCCAACACTTTCATTGAAAAAAATTACCTGTCCTACAGATATTGAAGATCTGAGGTCAGAATGCAAACAATAACATCTCTAAATACTGGGAGACAAGAGAGAAAGTAACTTGATTAATAAATCAAGAGCATTAGATACCTATCTACAATAATATTGAATTTAACAGTAAGTGATGAATACAAAGTACACAGTAAGTCAGCCAGGGCTAGACCTGCACCAGTGAAAAGTCGTATGTGTAGTAACTGCTGCGTCATCGCAGTGATCAGACCTCTTGCTCACTAAACTAAACAAAATGGGGAAAATTTTAGAATACGGACTGCACCTACCAAATTATGTCTTAAAATACTAAAAAGAGCAGACTTGTCTGCGTTTGTCGAATGCGCATCATTATATTTAAGAAAAGGCACTTTTCAGTGCCAATAATTTATTTTGTGTGCACAAGGTTGGAATTTTGAAGTAAGAGGGAAAGGGTGCAGTCCGTGTTCTGGAGTTTATCCCAATTAAAATTAAAACCTTACAAAATTCGTATAGTTCAGACTTTAACAGAACCCGATTATCGGAGCAGGCTTGGGTTTTGCATGTGGTTCCAACAATCAGTGTATGATGGCCTACTTGACCCCACCTTAATTTTTTATAGTGACGAAGCATGGTTCCACTTCAGTGGTTATGTGAACACTCAAAACAATCGTTACTGGGACAGTGAAAATCCACAGTTTTCACGAACCGCGTGACAAATTCGAGCCGGGGAAAAGTGGAAAACGCAATCTCTCAACTTTGTCCATATAACAATCACCAAGAATTAGACCTCAGTCTCTTTGGTGAGGAGTAATTTGACTTTAGCTACTATCGTCTTCTACACAAGATTATAAACATACGTACATGTATAAACGCTGGCTTCTGTGATATCACGCACGGCTGCTGCTTCCACAATGTTCCGGATTACAAACTTCTTTATCGCTTTGTCTTTCGGCACACATCTTGCACAGTTTGTACAGCGAACAGGGTTAACATGGCCACGACCATGTTTGGATCTTCCGCTATTCCTGCGTTTGCAAGTCTAAAAAGAGAAGTAATAACCTAAATATAACAATTATAGAAATAATTTCTGAAAGCTCATTCATGCATGCTTCTATTATTTTTTATCATACATGTTGCTATTTGTATGGAGCATTACAAGAAACAATGTGCAAATGTTTTTCATATAAACCATCTATAATGTTTGCCAATTGACATAAAAAGTGGCTGAATTTGTTACTACGATTAAATTTATACGACATTTCGATGTGTTTCTAAATGCTATGTGAAATGTGCACGTGGTTAAGACAGAAATCACTTTACACCATAAACAAATCATTGCTCGAATGCTGTAAACATTCATTATTTAATAACGTGAAAACAAAAGCCGCATTTACACACTAGAAAAATGCTGCTTGTAGCAATATCAACATTTAAAATTATGCCACAGTAAATAAATTCGCTTACCATTGTGCCTTCCCAATTAGAAGCGGATGTAGCAAAAGAAATTTTACAAATGGCCGATGCCACAGATTACTATTTAATTCCACAGAGTGTCGAACCACAGTTTACAAAAGATTGTAAGTTCTGCAGCGCTTGAGTCGTTCGAATCCGAGAGCCAGCACCAAATGCATTGATATACGATGCGTCCAGCTCCGAACACTTGAACGGCAAACGAACTATAAGCCAAAGAGACATTAATTCTGAGTTCGAGCCCCATAAATATGCATTTCTTTAGAACAGGTATCAGTATTAAGGTATTGCATGAAAAATGTCAAAATTAGCATATATAATGAGCCAATGACACGAAGTATAATTCCATAGTTTAACTCCTGATCGGTGGTGCCTGATCACATTATTCTAACAGATTGACCATCCCCATGTTAAAACGGTAACATGTGAAAGAGAACTACCACCAGGATCGCCACCGCCGATTGGGAACGACCGCTAGATGGAAGTACAGTTGGTCCATGCAATTCAAATGAGAGTTATAACGTGAATCTTATGCAGTAGCTGGATGGCAGCATAATCAAATTGATAAAAGTTGCCGTCAAAGCTTTCAGCAAATTATATATGTGATCAGAGGTTTGAACCCAATGAGTGCGTCATTTTGCCGAGTTCGAGCCCCGTAAATTTCTAGTATCAGTACGAAGGAATTGCAGGGAAAATGTCAAAATTCACTTTAATAAAACTTAATTTCAACTGTACGCAAAACTAGTACTTCTAATAAACTTAAAATTTACTTACTACGACACCAGATTACATAACAGAGTGCTCAGTCTATAGGCTTTGACGGCAACTTCTATCAATTTCACTATGCTGCCATCTAGCTACTGCATAAGATTCACGTTATAACTCTCATTTGAATTGCATGGACCAACCGTACTTCCATCTAGCGGTCGTTCCCAATAGGTGGTGGCGATCCTGGTGGTTCTTCTCTTCCATATTTTACCGTTTTTATGCGAGTTGATTGTTGGCAACCGCGAAATTCGAATTGAAATAGTTCATTTTCATTTTCCTAAGTTAATAGTGTTCTTTTGTTTATTAGTGTTAAGGCCTCCTACAAACAATAAAATAGTTATGAACGTTTATTTCTTTTATGATTTATTAAAATTATAACAATTTCAGTCTGAACATTTTTCATAATGTCGGCCTATAATATTTCAAACATATTTTTTTCGACTCGAAAAAAGATTCACGGATCCTCAAATTAAATTAATTGCTAGATTAATATAAATTTAATATGCCTCCATATTCATATTCTGTACCTATATAACAGTGGCGTATACTGGTTAAAGGGTTTGGGCTACCACTGACCCTATTATTACACAAAATATGAATAATTTCGAGGGAAAAATTGTTCCGGGGCCGGGTATCGAACCCGGGACCTTTGGTTAAACGTACCAACGCTCTCCCACTGAGCTACCCGGGAACTCTACCTGACACCGATCCAATTTTTCCCTCTATATCCACAGACCTCAAAGTGGGCTGACAACCGTCAAGCAACCAACATTTGAGTGCACACTAACTCTGTGTGACTTTAAATTGTGGTTTTCTGTTACGTACAGTGACGTGTATTATGCAAATTAAGCTTTCAGGAATAACTCCCTGTAAAGTTAATTTGAATAATTTCGAGGGAAAAATTGTTCCGGGGCCGGGTATCGAACCCGGGACCTTTGGTTAAACGTACCAACGCTCTCCCACTGAGCTACCCGGGAACTCTACCCGACAGCGATCCACAGAGTTAGTGTGCACTCAAATGTTGGTTGCTTGATGGTTGTCAGCCCACTTTGAGGTCTGTGGATATAGAGGGAAAAATTGGATCAGTGTCGGGTAGCTCAGTGGGAGAGCGTTGGTACGTTTAACCAAAGGTCCCGGGTTCGATACCCGGCCCCGGAACAATTTTTCCCTCGAAATTATTCAAATTAACTTTACAGGGAGTTATTCCTGAAAGCTTAATTTACACAAAATATATTTTTAAATCCCTATAATAAAATTCCTTACATAATTATGTGAATTCCAGACGTCTTGATTGGGACGAAAATACGTTGATGACTTCGTCATTGAAATTACAGTTGGGCCACTTGCAAAGTTTCTGTAGAAATGACTTTTCAATGGACATCAGTGCCAAGTCGGATAAACGTTCTTGTGTACGAGTTGATCTACAGTAGGATTTTATTCTCTTCGACGCAGAAAATGTTCTTTCTACCGATGCTGACGTAGCTGGTATTGTCACAATTAATGTTGCCAATTTAAGGACTTCAGGAATAACTTGGTTCAGCTGGTTTTCATATATGGCAGATAATATTTCATGGATAGGTTTGTTCGAAAAATCAAAGACTTCTGCTGAATATATTACACTTAATTCATTTTTCAAACGTATTTGATCAAAGTGACTGTTATAGGACTGAAATAATTTGTTTAGTGCCTCATTCGGGAAGTTTTCTCTATAAGCAGAAAATTTTTGAGAATCTAGAAGATGTGTGAACTGAAGCTTTCCATAATCAGAAAATCTGTCAGTAATTTCCATGTGCATACGATCTAGTATGCTGTAGTACAGCTGCCTGTATTTCAATTCATCACCTCCTTTTCTTCGCTTTAATGGTGGTTCCATTGTATTGGCTGAAGAATTTTCATTTTCCATATTACTCCATATGGACGGAAACCCACTACGTCTGAACTCGGATATAGTATTTTTTTTAACTTTGATACCTCTTGCAAGTAGTATGCTATGTCTAGACTTTTTGTCCGAAGAATATTGTAGAGCACATCTGTATGTGCGAACACTCTAGCATAGACTTCAAGAAGAAATATATTCTGAAACTGTGTGAAAAAATTCTAATATCCTTGAGCCTGCACAATTACAGCATCATCCCAGTTTTCTTCAGAGTCATTACAAATGATATTTTTAAAGAAAGCAGTCCGTTTTTCTCTGTATTCCTTTACTGTATTTACAAGCCGAGATGTAAAATTCAATCTAGTTGGTGCTACTTTTGGGAGTTTCTTGTTCATAAATTCCTTGAGTTTTCTGATCTTTTAGGAGATGATGAGAAAAATGCAGCTAAACCCGACAGTGTTTTGAAAAAAATGCGGCATTCTGGAATGGATGAAGTAGTTTGTTGCAAAATTAAATTGAGAACATGGCTGTAACAATGGACAAATAGTGCTTGAGGATACTTTTCTTGAACTTTTGTTTTCAAGCCATTAATATTTCCCGCCATAACTGAAGCACCATCGTATGTCTGTGCAATTAACTTATTGCCGACATTGTAGTCTGCTGTAACACCTTCCACATGCTGAAACAAAGCAGGAGCAGTTTTGTCCGAACTGACATTTGTGAATCCTATAAACCGTTCTTGAACATTGGCAGTACTGTCGACGTATCTTAAAACAGTGGACAATTGACTCTGATTAGAGCAGTAACTTGTTTCATCAACAACAATGGCCACAAAAGGTTTTATGTTCTTTATCATAACCCCACTTATAGCAAATATTAAGTCATTCTGAATTGCGGGAGAAGTACCACGAAATACTGTTGAACTCTCAAGATGATTGGCCAGTAAATGGTCAAATTCACTTAAGGAACTTAAATATTCAATATAATTTCCTATATTATCTGATTCCACACTCTCGTTATGACCCCGAAAAGCCAATTCTTGTTTTCCTAGAAAGCAGACTGCGTTAATAAGACGAAGTAAAATCTCCCGATTTTTTTTTTCACAAGAGCACTGTGTTGGTTGATGTGTAGAGCTTTTTGCTTATCTAGCTGTAAATCAATTCTTGTCTTTCTAAAGTTTGCAAAGTTCATGCTACTACAAATATGAGCTTTTGATTTGTCGTGTTTTAGGACTGCCGTTCGAAGGGAGTTCATATTAGAAAACCCCTCTTTTGACCACACATTAGTTTCACGGCTAAATAACAAACATGGCCAGCAAAATAGTTTAGACAGTTTAGAAGTACCACACAACCAATTCCACTTACCATATGATGTTGAAGTGAAATGGCGTGTGTATTCACGCTGTTTTTCTTTTACGTCCATGGACAAATTTAACTCAGGAGTTGGTCTTTCCATTTTCACAATTTCAACTTTCTCGTTGTTATGTACGACGGTTAAAATGCACTTTTAATAAACCTTCTATTACACAGTCATTTTCAACACAAACCTCTCCAGAAACTTGTTGTGCCATATTTTTCACAATATCACTTAATTGGGAAATTAAAAACTTAATAATTCACAATTAATATAACTCTTAGACACTCGGACAAATCACAGATTTAAAATAATGCACTGCAAGAACACAATCACATTCAGAGCTAGCGTACTAAGCGTATTGTTGCTTCGCGCCTGCGAAGAAACCGATCACGAGAGCGGCAACTCACACGCCTACACTGCACGATAGAAACAGTAGGGAGCGGGGGATGGGCAGCTGTGCGAAGGACAGCGTGAGCGGAACGGTCACAGGCTACCTCACGTAGCAAGCGGTTTCTCCAGCGATCCCGCCTTGACAACTTGTTTCTTTTCGAGAGCAGAGAGCGCATATAAATCTAACAATTACTTTAATTTTAATTACTATGGTAAAATTAATAATACAAAATTATTACATCATGTTATATTATAAACTTTTTCTTTTGTAATGTCCTTGGGCTACCGCCGGTAGCCCCGGTAGTCCGCAAAATACGCCCCTGCTATATAACATTGACAATATGTATACAACTACATTAATTACCATGCATAGCCATGAGTTCATAAACTTGCAGCAGTATTCATAAACTGCGCGTATCTTTTTCAGTAATTACATGCATAATTATTAAAAAAAATATTTTCAAACTGTTAATATGAAGAATGGTGTTGTTTCTTCGTCTCACAAATTTCTTTCAAGTTGGGGGGGAGACAGAAGAAAGTAGTTGAATTCTCATTTCTTTTGTGGCAAACAGGCGATGACGGAATTTTGATGTGTTACTATTTAACACTTCGTTACATAACCCACAAACGGCGTCCGGAGCAATTTCATTACCTGTATACATAAATACAAGAGCCAAATATGAGTCATCATATTTTCGTTTTTTTATTGATTCACCCGTTTTTAAATTAGCAGTACTGGGATGTGATACATGACAAGGTGATCGATTGCTTTCTGAATTTGTAGAACTGTCATTTTTATTGTCTTTTATTAGCCACCAATCCATCGAGACGACACTGTATACTATGAAAATTAAAATAATTCTTAATACCGGTATTAAATTAATGAAGCCGAATTAATATTATGTTTGCAATCAAATACACGTGGTTATTAACACACAGTTTAACACGAACACCTGACATAAGCCTACTTGTACTGAATGAATAAAAACTGGCTTCACAATAAGAGTAGCAGAAGCAGAATGCTTGCACAACAATGGACAAAATTCGTTTCTTAAAAAAAAAAAAAAGTGTCAAAATTTATTGCTGGCTGAATAACATTGTCAATCAAATTTTTTACAATATAAAACACTTCAACTAGACTGCGATTATGAATTAAGACTTTGAAGTGCTATTGCGATTTTTTTTTTTTACATGTTCCATATTTTAACTGGGAAACGATGTAAGAATAACATGGAATGTAAATAAATACAAATACAGCTGTGAGAGGGGAAGCAAACTGTGTACCTATATGCAAGGATTGCTAGAGTGAGCAAATGTCTGTAGAGGGTACTCACTAACATGGCAGTTCAACATAACACAAACTCAATATAACATAAGATATAGGTACACCTATCTTTCCTTAGGATTCTTTGCCCAAAAAATTCTATGAACCCACCTGGATTTTTCAAATGCAAGCATGACAATCATTAAATCATCAAGGATGAGTTTTATTATAAAAAGTTAAGATGTACAGAGTGTTTTATAACATGTGGGATTCACTTCTGGAACGGATTCGGAATCTAACAAAACTAAAAAAACTAATGTTACAAAAGTGTCATAGGCCTATACTTTTTCATTATATAGTTTTTGCATTTTGCTATAATTAAGTCCCTTTATAATATTGCAAATGATATTGTTTGTAATATATTTTCTTGAACTATTAGAATAGTGTTGCTCAAGGGATGAATAGTCCCAGAATTACTTGACCTATTACCATATTGTAAGAACTTTGTTGGCTTTTGCCATTTCCTATTTTAGGCTTGATCGCAATTTCCTTCTAGCTCGTCCTCTTCATCAGATTACTTATAATTTCCATTTAAGTGCCTCCTACCATTTATGGCAATGGTCTCTGATGAATTTGTACATCAGATTTCCAATTGTTAGACCACCATATACACATAATAATATTCAAGCATTGCTGACAAAAGCATGAAGTGTCCTCTTGATATTCACAATACCAGCCATGTTTCACGTCCATAAAGCAGGACAACTTGAAGTTAAGAGACGAAAATATGTTACAACTGATACTGGAGTTCCGAAAAACCTAATCTGCTCTATGGGGAACCCCTTTATGACCAGAAAACTTAGCAGTGACAGAACAGATCCAATTTTTTTTAAGAAACATTTTATAGTGATAGATATGTGTGAAATATTTTGCAACCTTTTTTTGCTGAATTAACTGGGAGGGAACATAGTTTCGCGTTTTTCCAACAGGACTCTGCAACGGTACTTACAGCCAGTGTTTCTTTGCAGGCAATTCATGAAGTATTCGAAATAGAGTCATTACTAACAACATTACCCCTCACTCCCCAATCTAACTCTGCAATTATTATCTCTGGGGAATATTAAAAGATAACGTGTACATGATAAATAGCTACACACACTTTAGACGAACTAAAAAATAACATGTCAAGAAATTAATTCAATTTTTCAAAGAGAACTAAGATGGGTGATGGGTAATTTTCTAAGCAGATGCCAGAAATATATGGAAAATGAAAGTAGACAGCTCCAGCATCTCCTTGCATAACATGGGTGAGTACGTAACTTTTCTTCTTCTTCTTTGGCTTTTCCCCCTTAGGAGTTTGCCGTTTTTAGTTTCTACAGCCATCACTTGTTCCAGTCTCCTACTTGTAGTTCCTTCTCGTCCATTACTTGAATATATTTTTCCCATAATAAAGCAGTCTACCTCTTCCTCTCTTTCAAGCGGGAGACCAATCCATTATTTTCTTTGGCCATCTATACTCTGACATTCTTTGGACGTGTCCATACCATTGTAGTGCTATATTGTCTAAAGTTTTGGCAATTGATGAAGTAACGCCCATTCTGTCCCACATTATTTCGTTTCTTACTTTGTCTTCCCTTGTAAGTTGAAGGCATACATAACTTTTTAAAATAAAAATAAATAGTATTTTGTCACTATAGGGCCACATGTTTAACCTGGAAATTTTGTTGCCAGCCAGCCAGGAGCATACGCTCGGTGGCCCCTGAACTCCATGCTGCGCTTACTCAATAGAATATGATGAGATAAATCGACAAGAAACGATGGAGAATAAAGTGCTGGATAGAAAATAGTGGGCATCTATTGTGAAGGAAGGGAAGTCAAAGCCTAAAGGACTATGACACTGAAGAAGAAGAAGAAGAAGAAGAAGAAGAAGAAGAAGAAGAAGAAGAAGAAGAAGAAATGAAATGCTCAAAATAAGTACCTTGTGCTTTACTACAAGCCCTTAAATGCCTAGTTTTCTCTGCAGAAAATTTATTTGTGCTTTGTTCATGCTGATATCTGCTCAAATCAGTATTTTATGTTTTCTGTATCATTTACAGAAAAAGTCACATTCATCTGGTGTACTTGGGGTAAGAAAAATCTTCAAGCAGTTTTTGAATCAAAACATTACTAAAAAAATTCATTCTTAATTTATGAACAGGAATAATTGGCGATATTTTATCCATGCTTGTAGTTCTAGTTGGAAAACTGATTGGAGAACTGCAATTAAAAAAAAAGATCTGAACAAGTATGTAAATATATTTGTATTTTGCAATGGCGGCTCATAGATGTTGCTAGGGCCAAAAAGCGTAAAATACTTAATTTGTCAGAGACTATCAAGAGTGCACCACAGCCAGTGGGTCTACATTACACGTGTAATGAATAATGATGTTACAGAGAATTGTTAGATGTCACAGGGGAACCGGAATATCTAGAAAAAACAACCCCTGTGTTGCCTAGACCTGGGTGAATCAAATAAGATTTGAATTCAGGCTCCTTGGCTTATAAATTCAGCTTGTTATTACTGAGTCACAGTGGTGGTTCACTGGATAATGTACCACTTAGTGCAGGCATGTCAAAACCCTGCACATTGTGCAGTAGTCTCTGTGCGATGTGCACTTTCTATTCCCCTACCTGGAGGGAGTGAATCACCTTGGAGGGGAATGCGACAGGGCTATACAGACCTGCAACAGCATATCAACTTTTGTTTCTGTAATTCAGTTTCAGAACGGGTATTGATTTGGCTATCTGTGAATGAGTTATGATAAATAAAGTGAGGAGTTCACAGATAACGAAGAAGGGAAATTATGAATCATATAACATAATTGTTATAATGTTTTCCTCAGCCAACAATAATTATTTTGAAAATGAAAGGTTTTGATCAGCCCATGTCGAGGTAATAGTGTTGTGACAGTTTAGATCAGATTAGTAAAGTTAATCAGTACTCTCACGGCAAAATGAACTTGACATTGGCTTTCTTTTAGAATCTGTACTAACACAGCCATCAAAGATTAGACGACTTACGTCTTTCATTTCATAAGCTGGTAAGTGATGAGAATCTTGTGAGGAATACATTAAGGCTCTTGAGGTTGTAAGGAGTGAAGCAAGCAACTATTTGCAAGGCGGAAAAATTTTCTGGAAAAATATATAATGGCAAATTTTCCGTCTCACGTCACTATATTATGCTAATATACTTACATTAATAAATCTTTAAACCCGACATAAATAGAATATCGTCGCTTCACAGCTTGTGAACTACACTTTTAATTTCTTTCAGTAACGCTTTCAACTTGTCGATACTTGCTCTCAACGTTTTCTAAATAAACTATATGTGAATTGAAATTTTAAGCTTAATTTATATCATTTATGAATATTAATGTTAATTTATATTGACATACAGCAAGGAAATTATTTCAGTGTAAAAACTTCACAATGTCCTACTGCATGTAATTAATTGGGAGTATATTTTCTTTAACATTTGTGTACCAATGGTCCCAATAAATAATAATGCTTGACGAACAATGAAAGAATAGGGTCTATTATTTAAAATAATTAGTACCTACTACGTAAAATGAAATAATGTGTTCGTTTTTTGTTGTTTCGAAATTATTGCAATATTCTTTTTCTTCAAATACTATGTAAAAATCATTTTAATAAATTATGCTTTACAAACCACTACTTTGTCAAGTATAACTGAGTAAACCTAAAGTTTTTTGTATTGCAATTGACAAATACAGACACTGATAATAACCGTGTTTTTTTTTTCCTTCTGCTAAGTGTATTTATAATGTCCAAATGCTTACTTAATCCAACTCTAGAAGCACAGAATAGATTATTGTACACCCCTCCAGCTAAGAACTGGTAAGAGCAACCCTTGTATGATGCAGTCTGCACAGACCGGCGATCCGAGCATATAACTCCACATTCAGAGTCTGATTTCTGACATGCCTGACTTAGTGTAATTAGTCACATATGATTTGAGTAGCATGGTGCTTTGCTAGGAACTTCTTGGACAACAAATTCCCATATAAATAATAGTGAGGTATCCACTAACTGGTCTACATTCTCCTTGGACCTAAATGCACTTGATTTTTACCTGTGGGGACGTCTTAAATTCCCTCTTTACTCAACACCAGTTGAGAATGTTGAAACAATCCAACAAATTCAACATATATCTAGAATTTTTAATGGTTGATAAGGCATTGCAGGATTCATATCAAGGCACAAAGAGTTCTTTTTAACACTCCGTTTAGACGTAAGCATATTACAATAATTGAAGTTCTACACCCAAATAAATCTTACTCCAACATCAAGGTCACAAACTCTTCAATAAAAAAACTCTAGAATATATCTATACTCGAATTAAATAATATAATACAATTATTCGTGCTTTCTTTAATGCTGTACTATAGTGTATTTTATCTGATATTCATATATCAATGAGTTCAAAAGAGAAACAACTCAAAATTTAAAGGTTTGAGAAACCTGTTTAAAGCTTTATGTTGCTGTAAAAAATCAAAGCATCACTGAAATTACTCCAAATTCTGTTAATGGTGTATATATATATTATAAGTTTAAGTTACATTGATGTTAATTGGATTATTGACAGCAACAGGAAGCTTTAAAATTCAATTTTCACAAAACTTTAAATTTTGAGTTGTTTCCCTTTTGAACTGGTCCGTCAATATATACATAACCCATATAGTCAATATTTCCATGACTAGTGTGTGGAAAGTCTTGAGGCACATTAAATTGAGAACAGAGTGAGATGAACTTCATGAAAACCACTTAAACATCTATTTTTATGGTACTACAAATGATGCCAGAGTAAATTTTTATGTAAAAATTTTATGATTTTTCTCTATTACACCTCGAACAAAGACATTACACATCAAAAGATTATATTATTATTGATGAAACTAATTTGGAATCAAAGCAATTAGCAATTTAGGACATACATTTATACTAATTTTTTCTGTTTTTTCTTATTAATTTTAGATCTATACCTGGAACAGATCCCAAGTTATGAAGCATTCTCGACTTTTAATGTCAAAAATTAATAAAACACATTCTAATTATAATGCACAGTAAAATCATCACTATTAGAAGTGTTTAACACAAACTAAAAATTGTTGAGGTTCCATCTTAAGGAATGCTCATATATATAAATAAATACACGTAGA
This sequence comes from Periplaneta americana, assembly GCF_040183065.1. NCBI lineage: Eukaryota > Metazoa > Arthropoda > Insecta > Blattodea > Blattidae > Periplaneta > Periplaneta americana. The sequence continues at coordinate 110,505,789 of NC_091129.1, forward strand.
CCAACTAGCAAAGAAAAGCTACCGGTACTCTAAACATAAAACCTAAAGCACAGACCTTCAGTTCTGTGAAAAGTTAAGCATACAATGAAATTCAGAGAAAAAAATTGAGGACAGACTGAAGGAATAAGCTATAGAGAATTTTTAGTTTTAGTCAGTTATTTAATGACACTGTACCAGCTGCTATAGGTTATTTAGCATCAATGGAATTGATGATGCCAAGATGGTTTTTGAAACGATGAAGTGGGATTACCTATTATTCGCCTTACAGTTGAGGAAAACCTCAGAAAGAACGCAAACAGGTAACAGACTCAAGTGGGAATCGAACCCACACCAGAGCACAGCTCCAGATCAACAGGCAAAGATGCTACAGTCCGAGCTACACTGGTGGCTTTGCTACAGAGAAATCCTGTGAATATCTTGTTCAGTACCGGAACTGCATTCAGAAGAATCGAGGAATTCAGCAGTAGCATCTTTTTGCCTTCTTGTTGGACATGACTGGCTGGTAAAAACACCTACATAAGAGAGGCATCTTTCCATCTCCAAACTGCGTTCTAGTAGTAATACAGAAAAACCTCGATATAATGCTCCTACATATAACGATTTTTGCTCATTTTTCCGAGTCCACTGACCCATGCCATAAGAGGTGATGTTAAAATATCCCTATCTAATATTTCCACTTTTAATGCTTTCCTACTTATTACAACCTTCTTCCCTGGTCCCAGATAACAGTTGAACATCTGTACAATAACTGATATAATAATAAACTCTATTGCAACAATAAATTTGATCAGTCCCGGTTCATTTCCTATATTCTAAATATGTTTTATCCATCATTACAACCCCAATGAAATGATAAAAATTATAATAATTTTCTTTAATTTACTTGGTTTTCATGTTCACTACTATTTCACGTTTCATTTGGTATCATCCTCTTAAAGATGTTTGTCTTTATGGTTCCTGCCACAGATGCCATTCACATTTGAGTGTCAGTTGTTAATGATGGCAGGTGTAACACAAAAACAAATCAGTGTGTAGACTGAATTAGGTAATGAGTTAGGTAGGGGATCGAAGAAGACTGAAGTCACTAAAAAGAATAGGTTTGTGCAGTCAACACTCGCCAACATTCATAAAGAAATGCAAGGAAACAGAGAACATGTTGCAAGTGGTAAAATTAATCCTGAACGTAAGCATTTAAAGAATGTGGCAGCAGAAGACATTCACATTGCTACCTTAAAGTAGTTTAATGAAATGAGGGCACTTAACATTCCTATAATAGGCCCATCTTGTGTCAAAAAGAGCTTAATTTTGCCAGTATACTTGGTAACTCGAATTTGAAAGCAAGCAATGGTTGTCTACAACATTTTAAAGATAGACATGGGATTATTTTTAAAATTGTAGATGGAAAAGAAAAATCTGCCCCTACTGGCAGTGCTAATTCCTGGCATGCTACTAAAATGGCTGAATTAAAAAAAAAATAGATGAAATGGGTGGCATCTTTAAGTCGATAATCAAATTGTAAGTAAATGTTACTTCTTACTACATAATGTATTATACTTATTCTACTATAATCTCTTTCAGAAATTTTGTTTTTACTAATGGCTGGTACTTAACGTCTTGTCATTCACCCATATGAAGCGAGCAGTATAGACAAATTTAATGACAAAGTCGTTATCCTGCATGCGCCATTGGATGCTGGTCTATGCTACACCCATGATGAGATGATTTGTTGGAATGCCACAGGGGAACTGGAGCTCCTGAAGAAAACTCGTGTTACCTGGATCATGGGCTTGCCCAACACAAGTTATAAATCGGGGGTAAGCCATAAATCGAACTTGGGTACACCAGATTATAAGTCCAGTGCTCTAGCTACTAGACAACGCAGCAGCAACTCTTTCAGAACATAAATTTGGGCAAAATTTCGTAACTCCTTGATTCAACAATAACCCTGATATAACTATACAATTTTTCTAGTCTTCAGAAAATTATTGCATCAAGGTTCGACTGTATAACACTCTTTGCAAGCAAAATTCGCCTTAACTTGGGATTACGAAATTCAGCACATCTACAGAATGTCTCAATTTTTTCCAGCAGTGTCACTGTATTGTTTATCAACATGAGGAAGCAATCTCTCCTAACGAAGATGTTAATAACTGGATCTCGCATACTGCTACAGGATTTCTAGACAGGTATAAACCTAACGACATTTATAATGTTCATGAGTTCGGTCTGTAGGCTACTTTGGCTTATGCCTAACAAATCACTCATTCACAAGATCTAGAAATGCCCTGGTGAAAAAGCTGAGTAAAATTGACAGACTGCACTGTTATGTGTTGGATTGACTTCTATTTAGTTGCTGACTATGACGATCTCATTACTGCTGAACAACAGATACTATCAAAGATCACAGACAACAAAGAACAGGACGATGATGGCATGCCACTTCCACTACTGTCAAAGTCAGCTGTGCTAGATGTGTTGTCCATGGTTAGAGCATATTTGACTTCTCGCCTTCATATGTTGGAAGATTTATTTTGCAATCTCAGTCATTTATTGAGAACAACGCTGTAAGTACAGAGACAAAAGGGATGTGATGATGTCATTACAAGGTCACCTAAAGAGCATCCAGTAATTGATTTCATGTAAAACGATCTGTTGTGTTTACACTCCGTAATAAAATACAGTAATGGTCACGTACATCAACGTCAGCTGAAGTCCCCACCAGTTAAAATTGCCACCTAACATCTGGTTAAGCATTTTTGCAGTGCATCGACCCCAGTTAGGACTTAAGTGGTAGGTTAATCATGGTAATCTCTAACCAGTATATTCGAGCAGTTAAAGGAGATACCAGTGATTAGTATGCCTAGTAAAACAAAATGGTGGCCAGATACACAGCTGATTATTTCGAAGATGATTATAATTGTGCTTGGATTACTCGGATAGGGATGATGGTGAGCGTGAAGTTGCATTAATGGAAAGAGAGAATTCTTGCGAGGAATTAGGTGACAGAAAATTTCAAAATCTACCATGTCATTTCTGCTGCATTGGATCACTTGGAATAACCCACAAACAGAGAGAGTTCTATTTTTTCTATGAATCGACTGCTTACATTACAATTCAATGGAACTGATATTTTCAGTATTTTAAGAGGGAATGCTGGAGTATCTCTTTTTCTATGTCACAGGGTGAATGGAGAGGGATTATGGTTAGATTTTAGGATATTGCACAGTCACCTGGTAATATTTTATTGGGGCCCTGGATTGTACACACATTCCTATTAATGTTCATCCTTTTCCTTTATGGATATTTAACCTTTTTAATATAGGCCTAACATACTTAAATCCATAGTCCCGTTGCTCTAATTTATGGCAGCCAATCACGTTGCAGGTCGGCTACATTTAAACGTGTGTATCTTGTGATTTGCTGATAAAGACGTTATGTATTTCCTAAGGCTGGATAAATACTTAATATAATCGCCAGCCATTTTGGCCCTTTCCTTGGCGTTAGCAGAAAGCACACGAGGACGTTATTTTCCGCTCAATTATTTGCTCAATTACAGTGCGTTTGATTTATTATCATAGGAACTAAGACATGATAATGTTTAACAGTGTGGCAAATAGATTCCTCGTCTAGTAGCTCGGCAACAAAAGAACAAAAATTGCGAGCGATACTACCTACCTAGACTTAATAGAGCCTTCACTTCCTAAGACGTAAGCAAAGAGGAGAAGTCACGCAGGGAATAAGTGTCGAGACTATGGTAATTAAATCTATCAATACTTCAGACTAATATTGGAATATAATCATTTTCGCTTTTTAGTTTCCATTCCGTAAAAGTTTAATTTAACAGTGGGGGGGGGAGGAGGAGGGGAGGGGAGGGAATGCAACTCGGAAACATAACAGCACCCAAAGCCAAACAAATGTCACATGAAAATATAGGATACTTTCATTTCAATGTAGATTGATGTAAGCAGTCATTTTTAGATGTTGACTACCATCTTTGCAGATGTATGGATTCTTTCCTTTCGTTACTTTGTAGAAACAGTGTCTCATCAGACTTTACCCTGGTTAAATTAAGTATCAGCTAACCATGTGTAAGTGATCAGTGATTAAATTTTAACCATGGTTACTAAGTTTTTAACCGAGATTGATGCATATAGCCATAAATGTTATATTTTGGAAGCATATATTTAAGAAAATCTATTTCCTGTTTATAACATTTTCCCTTTCATAACGTGCTTTTCATCCAGTCCTTTCAAGGGTGGTATATCGAGGTTCCACTCTAGTAGTATTACATTTAATGGTGCTTTCAACTGCAGAAGTTATTTAACATCCAAATTCAACTGGACGGGAAATCATTTACAAATTTTGCATGGAGTTCTCTACCAGAGACAAGATTCTTAAGAACGTGTCATAAATCTATTGTCATAGATTGAATAGTAGTTCCTGGAGAAAGTCATACTCAGAATTTTATTGCCACTCAGCCAGGTTTGATCGAGTGAACCTCAGAACCAATGGTCAAAACGTACCTTCAAGACCACCAAGGACAACTGTGTGGTACGTGGAAAGGGTAAAATCATGTGGCTCTCTGTGATGCCCTTTTCACAAATAACAACCTGCAAGAAAACAATAATTTCACTGCCAAGTAGCCGAGCACCAGACGACAACTACACACAAACTGATCCCAGAGCAAGAGAGGATAACCAAACAACTTGTCTGAACGTTCCAGCATTCAAGAAATAAATTGAAATAATGTTTATTATTCCGTTATTATTCAAACAAATAACAGCTTAGTTCAAGGACTTCAATTTCGCTGTGATCAAAAGAACGAAACAAAAAACTTAACACAAATTTTCGTAGTCTGAAAATGTAAAAGTGAAGTTGTCTCAACCCACACTCTAGGTAGTGGGAAGTGCCTGGCACCAGGTACTGATAAATTAAATAATACTGTTCAATGCTGCAAGGTTTGTGCCACAACCATGTCACTCAATACACATACATATAACAAAAATTCTTTGCAACTAAAAAAATCTGTATTGCAAATACCAAAATTCTATAGTGGACATTTACAATAAATTGCACAAAGAAGAGGCAATGCATTGGTCCCTGCAGCATCACAAACTGATTCACTCACTCACAGTTTTACTGGATTCTTCGTCACTCTGCACAGGCTTCTTCTTCTTCTTCCTTTTCTTCTTTGTCTTTTTGACCCGCTTGTCAATGCTCTTCTTACGTCGCTTCCTGGAAGGCTTCTGATCCTCAGACTCACTCGATGAGTCAGAGCTATCAGTCTCGGAGTCTTCAGAGCTCGAGGATTTCCTCTTCCTCTTTAAAACTACCTTTCTCTTTCTCCTCTCACGCTTCTTCTTGCGTCTCACTTCTTCTTCGGAGCTGCTGTCTGAGCTCTGCCGCCGCTTCCTCTTGCTGCGACTTCGTTCTCTAGAGCTGCTGTCAGAGCTGTCACTTGATGAACTGTTGCTCTCCGAATCCCTTCTCCGCCGACGCCGTCGTTTCTTTGCCAGTCTCAGCTTCTTTCTCGATTTCCTGGCCAGCACCGCAGGTCGCTTCTTACGTCGCGACTTGATCTGTCTGTCAGAAGATTCACTAGAAGATGAGTCACTGGAGCTGGATGACTCCGAATCACTGCTCTGCTTCTTTCTACTTTGTGGTGATGAACTGGAGTGCCTGCGCTTTTTTTCCTTCTTTGTACTTTCTTTTAATTCCTTGTGTTTTTTCACTTCATCATTGCCGTGTTTGGTCTTGCCTTTTCTGCCATCTTCATTACCAAAATTGTTTCTGCTGTCCTTTTCTCTCTCTCTAGACTTCTTATCTTCGTTATAACCGTCTCTACTTTTCACTTCTTCCTTGTGCTTTTTACCTTCCCCATCACCGTGTCTATTTCTTTCCCGCTTTCTGTCTTCACTGCTGTGACTGGTTCTCTCTTTCTTATCTTCGTTATTGTATCTATTCTTTTCTTTCTTATCTTCCTCTTTAGTTCGACTCCTTTCTCTCTTATCTTTATCAACACTATGTCTACCTTTTTCTCTTTTTTCTTCTTCAGTGTTATGTTTGTTTTTTTCTTTCTTCTCTTCGTCATTGCCATGTCTGATTTTTTCTCTCATACGTTCCTCACTGTCATGCTTGCTTCTTTCTTTCTTTTCTTCGTCATTGCTATGTCTGCTTCTTTCTCTTTTATCCTCCTCCACACTTTGTCTGCTTTTCTCTCTCTTTTCTTCGTCATTGCTTTGTCCATTTTTTTCTCTTTTATCTTCCTCTACACTACGTCTGCCTCTTTTTTCTTCATCATTACTATGCCTGCTTTTTTCTTTCTTATATTCTTCTACAGCATGTCTACTTCTTTCTCTCTTATCATCCTCATTGCTATGCCTGCTTCTCTCTCTTCTCTCTTCCTCGTTGCTATGCCTACTCTTTGAATCTTGCTTTCCTTTGGAATCCCTGTGACTGTTTTTTGTTTCCCTGTCTTGTTCTCTGTATCTACTTTCGTCATCATGGCTATGTCTGGATCTCCCATCTCTGTCTCTGCTTCGTCTGCTTCTTCCATCTCTTTTGTCCCTCTCCTCGCCACGGCGCAAGTCGTCCTCATGCCTCCTCTCTCTTCTGTAAGCACTGTTCTTATCTCGTTCCATCTCAGACCCTCTGCTCTTCCTCTCACTGGAATGATTATGTCGGTTTTCCCAGCTACGACTTCGCTCATGTTTCTAAAACAAAACAAAAATATGCGTAAGATTCTTATCCTCCATAAATTTTATCTGAAAACATGAAATTACCATCGACACCAGAATTTCTCAACAGTGGAACCATGAAAGTCGTGACTAAAACACAAAATTAAAATCGTTTTTTGAACTCCGCACATCATACATTGCAAACATTTGGCAGCTGAGTAGATCAGTTGGCAGGTCCCAGGTAGTGGTGGGATTTTTATCACTGCCAAAATCTCTAGAACAGACCTGAGGTCCACTCAGCCTCCTATCAAATTGAGTAGGCCCGCTGGGTCTTTCCTGGGAGTAAAAGGCAGTTGGAATGTGATGCCAACCACATTACCTCATTCTAGTGCCAAGGTTATGAAAGCATGGAGCTCTATCCCAATGTCCCACTCGTGCCTTCATAATAGGTAGGATGCTAGCACTTCAAGAAGTGAATACCAAGTATTGTATAAGGGAAAAGGTATCGGAAACATCTTAAGTAGGTTTACTCTGTCAGCAAATTAAAGCATCTAATAACTATGACTGTCACAAGAAGATGCCCTAGGGGGGAAGGAGACATTTTATCACCCTTATTGTGGTGTGTAGTGATACAAGACCTTGAGTTTTATACTCAGGCCTACACTGATGACTAGTTTCGGCATCATGTCAGCATGCTGTTTGAGCTTCAGAAGGAGGCTTTGAGCATGGTGTGAACTTGATACATGATATAGGGAGTAAGCGTAACTCTAACTAAAACCAAAATAGTTTTGTTTACGAAGAAAAGAAAACTAGACAATATACCTCGAGTTTTATTTGGTAAGGACTTGGTATTAAAGAAATAAGTTAAATATTTAGAAGTAATCCTTGATGCCTAACTGATTTGGAAAAATCACGTGGAATATTGTACTAAAAGAATGCAGGTCTGGAAGACAGATCTTTACAAAGACATTAGTGAGACTTGCTGCACGAACACATTGATCTCTTCGCTATAGTTTCTCCAGGCTTCCTTGTTCGATTACCTAAACTTATATTTAACATTTTTTCTGGCAGACTTTTAAGTCTCTCAGTCAGATTGAAGATTAGATCTTCAGGCTTTATTGAAAGGCCTCCACAATGAACGTTAGTACTTTTCAAATTATTGGTTCATCATGGTATTTTATACTTACTATTCCTCTGACAAAGAGGATGGATTTTCTCATAAGCTTGAATAATGTTGGTAGTCAAGGACTGAACAGATGCCTCCAGCCTTGAGCCTATGGTCCTACATGTGTATGCAGAATTCTGTATGGATTGGGCACCCTGAGACGCCCTTGATGCCATTAAATCAAATATATATAAAGCTTTATAGTAAAAATCGTTATATTTCATATGCATTCTTTCTGGATGAAATGACTTGGAGCTTCTCTTTGCACCAATTATTGCAGTAGAAATTGCATGAACATGTTGAGTAGTATTTCATACAGGTTGTAGATATAGTTTAGATGTCCTAATCCTGCATGGCTATTCTTTCAAAAACATCATCAAATAATTCTCCCTGTCTTGAAACAAAGTAATTCTGGACTGCTTGGGCTGCACATTTTCTCTTTCTTTTATGTCATATTTCCTGGATTTGTCGTCTTCTTCTTTATCTTCATCTTCAATTTCTGTTTGTTTCTTTTCCCACGACAGAGCTGTCCATTCACCAATGCTCAATGTGTTCAGAAACATTCTTACACACATGTAATAATTACCATTCAGGGCTGAGACATCTAAACTCTATCTAGGACCTATATGGAATTCTAACAAACATGTTTATAAAACTTCTACTGCAATAACTGGATAAAAGAGTGGCTGCAAGTCAATTCATCCAGAAAGGATGCACACGAAATATAACCATTTCACTAAGAAAATTAATGGATATTGTAATACCAAGTGGGGATAGCTCAAAATGAATTTTTTGATATATATATATTTTTTGGAGTATGTATTATATATCTTTCACTTGTTAAATATTACAGTACCTGGTTAACTAGTTTCAGCCTGTTATTGGCTATCTTCAGAACTAGTTGGAGCTGGTCTTGGCGCCTTTTGTTTGTGTCTTCTGTGGGGTGTGTTTGTGTAGTGTAATGTGGAGTCAAAGAGTGTGTGTGTTCTGAAATTGAGTTGTGTGTTGAGAATTTCATTTGGATGTGTTTTTGTGTGTCTATATATTTCGTATTGTTCTATTGTGTTTAGTTTCTGAGTTTTTGGTTGAATATGTAGAATTTCCATGTCTGTGTTTATGACTCTGTAGGTGTGGTTAGCATTTGTGACGTGTAAGTGTTTTGTAGTTTTGTTATGGCTGTGTGTTTCTTTGTAACGTGTTTGTTTTAATGATTTTACAAGAGGCTGAGTTGGGCATAAAGTGATTCTGAAGTTATGCAGAACTGAAAACCCCTTGCCTCCACCTAGGAACCAACCTTTCTCTCCCAGTCAACAGTCACTAGATCTCTCGACTGAGACAATCCTGGTGCAGATTATTCTGAACACGACACAAAATGATTCTGATGAGTTACTTACCTTTCCATTTGTATCTTGATTTCCTTCTGGAATGTGCTCGACTCCACGACCTGGAAACAACAAAATTCTTACATATGGTCAGTCCATAATTTAAAATTTGTAACAGATAAACACTCTACAGTAGTGGTTCTCATACTTTTTGAAGGCGCAACTCACTTTTGGGTGTTATTTGTTTGTAACCAACCACTACAGTATCGGTACTTAACCTCATTCAAAAAATACAAATCCCTGTAAAATCGATAACGATTATTTTATTCAAAACCAGTGGATACCATACAACTTCTAATGTACCAGTACCTACAAGATGAGATACCGAAATATGCAAACCTATTTTCCAATTCTCTTTGGCTTCTTAGACTGGCCTTCTTTGCTGATATATTTTTCGAACACTTTAAACACTCTGAATAGGAGTTTGCAAGGCCAAGATGAAAACATAATAACAGCCAGACATAAAATCGACGGATTTATAAGGAAACTTCATCTCTGGTCGAAATCACTTAATGAAAACAAATTTGATTCATTCCAGTGTTAGTAATACATGAAATTTTAGCTACATACCATATGATATGACAAATATTGAATTTGTTTTTTCGAACACATAATTAAGTTTACACAATTTTAAACAATAGCTTTTTGAGTATTTTCCGCAAGAAACTCAAAACAATTACAACAGTCACAAATGGATACTGAATCCGTTTTTAGGCAGTTATATCCAAATGGTTGAAAATCCAAAACATATTAAGAAAATACTCATTGAAATATGTATCTGCTGATGGAATGTTGAAACTATAGTTCTTTCTTGCAAAGCATAGACAGTTTTGAATCAAAAGCACACATGATTATCTGGAGCATGCAAAAAAAGTTCATAAATTTTTAATAGCGTTAATTTTGCAAACTCGTATTTATGTAAAATAAGTTTCTAATCTATCATTGCTATCAAAACAAAAGCAAGAAATCTCCTTGAAATTGAAAATATGTGTGTAATGAATACAGAGTTTAGACTTGAGAAGCTACTTTCTCAACAACAGGCATATTTGTCACATTACATGTAAATATTTTATTTTATAACTACTGAAACAGTTTTTTATTTTTTATGTTCAACATTGTTTATGTTTCTAAATACAACATAAAAATATGCTAACACGGCGTCTTTTATTTTATTTTGTAAATCATCTCGCAACCCCTGTCAGCTCTTCACATGACCCCCCCAGGGAACTGCAATCCACACTTTGGGAATCACTTCTATGGAAATACCATATTCATGGATAAAGCAAAAATAGGCTTTCTGTGACAAGGATCATTTTTCAAGTTTATATGTATAAATAACAAAATTTTGTGAGAGTAAATGAATAAAAATATCTTGGTTTCAAACTATCATTCTTGGCAATCTTTGTGTGGGGGGGAGGGATAAAATAAATTTAATAAATGCATAGGCATCATAAATATAGGTAATGAAATCTTCTCTCTTCCAGACATACTCGCATTCACTATAAGCTCTTAGCAAGACCTGTCCTTTGTTATGGAAGTAAAGCCTGGACTTAACAGAAAAATGATAAAAGTGGAATTGAGGACCGTTTTTGCAAAACTGCTAACTGCAAAATTGAGATTTTGGTGGATTCGTTAACATGAAGCAGGCCTCTACACGATGTTAAAGTTATCTTAGTAAAATAGAATTATTTCTCTTCATAGTAGTGTGTCAAAATGTGATGGTTACACCTATAACCCATTTGTCTTCATTCAGTTTTTTGTCTCTCCTGTAAAATTTAGTTTTTTTTCAGTTAGCAAGTTTTGCAAAAACGGTTCTCGATTACAGCTAGTGAAATGAAGTTCCTGCACTGAACAGCTGGGTATACTACGTACATAAGATCACAAAAGAAATTAAGACATTTTACATGAACTGGACATTAAATCAATACTGGAATACGTACATAATTATCAAAATAATTGCAATCCACGTCTACAGGAATTTATTACTTATTTTCTTAATGTGAAGATAAATATCTGAAGTCTCTTCAGAATAGTTAGTAATTTTGAAACTCCTTCAGCTACGACATCAGGTAGATCACAATAATTTGGTAACCAGCACATCTGCAAACAGTTTAATCTATAAGTAACTAGCAGATGCATACCTTTGCCCTTCCAACGTAATCTTGCAACGCTCTGGCTGAAGTCAACATGTATTCGTCTGTCATCTATTAGCACATTGTCCATCTTGAAGTATGCATCTTCACAAGCCTTACGGTCCTCAAACTCCACAAATGCATACTGCAGCGAATCACCAGTCATCTTGTCTCGTATCACCTCACAGCTGTAATCAAGCAGCACATTAAAGCTGTATTTAACACTTGATATGATTGTAAAATTTTATTATATGACCACTATCAAAGCATATATACAGACAAAATTTTCAAGACTCAGGGCCCATTCACAATGAAAAAGTTAACATAATGCGAGGATATAAACATATGACATGAACATAAAATTCACAATGCCAACATAAAAAAAAACTGAAAAGTGTGGCAAATAAAAATGGATCCTTAGACAATGAATGACGTAGTAGTACAACTTATGTTTCTACAAACTGCATTAGCTTGTGTGTGCAGTGATATTTAATTAAAATTGTCATTTATTTACTATCTTAAATACGAGGGTAATCCAGGAAGTAACAACCGTTTGGCTTTAATTAATAAAAAAAAATAGTTTATTAACCAAAAACATGTCACTTACAAATTTGAAGCTTACTTTATTTCTCCACATAATCACCTCCGTTATTTAAGCATTTGTGATATCTGTCCATGAGCTTTAGAATTTCCGTGTTATAGTCATCTGCCGCCAGTCCTTTAAGCCAGTTGTTCACTGCATTCTTCAACTCGTCATCACTTCCAAACATTTCCCGCCCAGGAACTCTTTGAGCTTCGTGAAAAGGTGAAAATAACTGGAAGCAAGGTCCAAGGTGGGTGATCAAAAAGTTCCCATCAAAATTGTTACAGCAAATCTCTAGTTGCAGCAGCAGTGTGAGGGCAGGCATTGTCGTGAAGAAGCACAATACTGCAGGAAAGCAATCCACACCTACGATTTTGGATTGCTCACCATAGTTTTCTTAGGGTGTTACAATATCGATCTGCATTGAAGAATACAGTGAATTTAAAGAACTGGCGGCAGATGACTACAACACGGGAATTCTAAAGCTTGTGGACAGATATGACAAATGCTTAAATAATCAAGGTGATCATGTGAAGAAATAAAGTAAGCTTAAAATTTGTAAGTAACATGTTTTTGGTTAATAATTTTTTTTTAAATTAATTAAAGCCAAATGGTCGTTACTTCTTGGATTATCCTCATATTTTAAATAGTATATTGGTGCAACATTTTTGAATTAAATTTAACATTTCATTAAATGACTCTATTTTAGCATCTTAACATTTACACAGAAGAGTACTTTCTCAACTTTAATGCCACTGATGCTATAAATACAGTTATTCCATATACAAGAAAAAATCTTGTACAAATAATATATAACCTACAAAGTTCACATTTCTCATAATGTGTAAAGATACTATATTAATAGTATTACAATTAAAACGTATCTTCAAATTTCATATTATAAGCTATTTGTTTACACATATTTTAACAAATTATCTTTAATATGATTTGTGTTTTTGTCATAAAGATAAAAATGACTTTGAAACAAAATAGTCAATTTCTCACCAACTGAATCAATTTTAGTGCATCCTTCTGTTGTTCCTGTGCAGTGCGATGGTGTGTTTTTCTCAAATCCGGTAAATACAAACATGAAAGCTTGAGTTTGCAAACTTTCCTGTTAGCATCTAATGTTACTGTTAATATTTATGTTTATGTAAATCACTGTGAATGGATCCAAATAAATTTCAGAAAAAAATGGAGCTTTGTATTCACGAAGGATTTGTGTTTACCTTTCATCATGAATGGCTCTCATGCTGAAGCAGCAGTATTAGGTTTTTCTCACTATATTTATCATTCTAAATGAAGGAAAAAACAATGGTGGATTATATAGAAGAAGTGAAGATGTGTTAGCTTGCAGAGATGAAAATTTTACTCAACATATTCATTGAATGAACAGAAGCAGATTACTACATTTAATCCTAAAATACCATCAATGGAAGAAGAAGTCAAAATCAATCTCTCAAGAGACTTTGGAACATACGATGGGGTGTACAACCCTGATTGCTTGACGATGATTAATTTACATTCTTTTTTTTTTAATGAAATAGTGTTTTTTATGTAAACTGCATTTTCAACAAAGTTTCAGAAACTGCACAAACATTCTGACATCTAGGTTTGCCAATCATCCCAAATCTAATATAAATGAAAATGACACAAGAAAGCCTACCTCTTCACCTTCCCAAAACGACTGAATATGATCTCCAGGTCGTCGTCAGATGTAACAGGGTTCAGCTTGCAGACAAACAGAACGTTCTCAGGGGGCGCCATTTCTGCATCAGGCAGGTCCCCCACGATCTCCAGAATAGTGGCCTGTGCATGGGCTTCACGACTGCGCTCCCGTTCTTCAATCTCAGCAGCCGTGAGACCCCGCGTGTCATCCAACTCCTCGTCTGGTGCAATCCGTCCATTCTGCCAAAACAAAAGCACTTCCTCAAACACAGCTAGGACACAACCTGTTGCTAGTTGCATCAGAATTTTTACAAGAATATTTATTGAAAAGTTCCGTCTTTGACTTATTCTTCTGTGTTTATGAACAACACATATTCAAATTATTCATGCACTACAATTTTGTACACATAATGAGACTGAGTTTCTGAATTGATTAAAGTTGCAACACTTGCTACCAAGCTGACAATATCTAACAGATGTTTAACTATGTTCTTTCATTAATAACTAAAAAACTAACTTTTTTTCTTGTTTTATTGTGAGTAACATGCCCCCAAGGTTTGTGAAAGTATTTCTGAAACACCCTGTATATATTTGTTTGGTTTTACTTTATTAATTTACAGTTTGATTTTTCTATTATTTTATTTGTATTTCTGGTGATATGGAAGAGAAGGCCTGATGGCCTTAACGACGCCAGATTAAAAAAAAAGCGCGCACGCACGCACACACATAGACACATAAAACTTAACTTATAATTATTCCTGTGGTAATGTGCTGAGTTTTTAAATTCATAATATTAATTAATTAATTAATTATTATTAGTATTGGAACCAGTGTTTAGAACTGAGGTATTCATACATTTTTATACACAAAATTAGATACACTGCATATAAAACATTTGTTGTATGTATGTGTGATAAGTGTTTTGCTGACATATTAATGTCCTTCTCCCGTTCAGCTGACTTCTGTGGTGAATTACAGTGCATAATCATTCTTTCTATTATCTTTTCTTTTTGAAAGAAATATCATTAAAATCAATTAAATAATACAATGATCTATGTTATCAATTTTATAAGTTTTTGCTGGACAGTAAGGGATAATATGGCGATGAAAATTAGCATAATTGATGATGCTGGATTGAAGAAACTATAACATGCTACAAAATTTCATTAACCCAGTGACTGATAATGAATCAAATCATTGTTTTAGTGAACTAATTGCAAGTCTTAAGATCATGCCATACTTAATTATTAATATTTTTGTTAGTTAAATGGTGTTGTTTAGTCAACTGTCCGAAGACAGGTTTGAACCTCATAAGTAACACCAATAAGGCATCACTCATGAAGCAACTAGGCCAGGAGATAATGAAGTAGGGTGGCCCTCCATCGCCGATTAGCTGCATATTCCATTAATCAGACTTCAGATGTATACAAACAATTGTTCTTCCTCTGACACATATCGTCAAGTGAGATGCACTGTCTGGTAATAGATATACATATCAGCCAGAACCTCAATCAGAGGTAAAAAAAAAAAAAAAAAAAAAAAAAAAAAAAAAAAAAAAAAAAAAGTATTTAGGAGTAAATTTGTTGGGACCAGGCTCTCGTCTTACAGAAAAAGAATTTACTGGGCCACCACTGCAATATGCCATCATCTTTTTCCTTTCCCCTTCAGACTACAACCTTTTACTTTCCACGTTTATTTTGAATTTATTCATGCATAAAATTTATAAAACAGTTATATTACCGGTTGTTCTGTATGGTTGTGAAACTTGGACTCTCACTTTGAGAGAGGAACAGAGATTAAGGGTGTTTGAGAATAAGGTGCTTAGGAAAATATCTGGGGCTAAGAGGGATGAAGTTACAGGAGAATGGGGAAAGTTACACAACACAGAACTGTACGCATTGTATTCTTCACCTACCATAATTAGGAACATTAAATCCATCCATACGTTTGAGATGGGCAGGGCATGTAGCACGTATGGGCAAATCCAGAAATGCATATAGAGTGTTAGTTGGGAGGCTGGAGGGAAAAAGACCTTTGGGGAGGCCGAGACGTAGATGGGAAGATAATATTAAAATGGATTTGAGGGAGGTGGGATATGATGATAGAGAATGGATTAATTTTGCTCAGGATAGGGTCCAATGGCGGGCTTATGTGAGGGCAGCAATGAACCTCTGGGTTCCTTAAAAGCCAGTAAATAAGTAAGTATAATTCTATCCTTCATTTTTCCAGACAATTGAAAATATGTCATCATACCATAAGTGTTTCTGCAGACGGTTCTGGAGAACAATCAGGAATTGGCAAGCTCTCAGGATCATCAAACGGATCTTCAAGTATGACAGTGTGTGTAATCCTGAAACATCAACAAAGGTCTTTCAGCATCCTCAGTGAATCTCCTCTTTTAAAAAGGAGTTTGAAACGTGGCAATGTTCTATGAACCTTATGTCCTGATATGGTCGATGGTCCACATCACAAATAGCTTCATTCAATTTGAGCAGCACATCATTTCCTTCAGTGACCTCTCCAAACACACAGTGCTCATTGTCTAGGGACTGGAGCTCACTGCCCAGTGTAATGAAGAACTGTGACCCCAACCTGAAAGTAGTAGGAAGAGAATTAGCCTACTTCTCATGTAACTCATGGCTACTTTGATTTAAATGTAGGTTAAGATGTATCTATAATATTACAGTATATTCTACATTTTCTTTTTTGACTGCGTTGTAATACAGAATTCGGCTTATCAATCATACGGTGAATATGTCTACAAGTGAAATCATTGAAATGAAAATAAAGAAAAAAGAAAAACACATGCACGCATGAACACAGACAAACCCACTACACACAAATGTTTCTTATGCAGTGTTCTGCTGCTGCCAGACCAATAAATATGTTATGGAAGTCACGAAAGAAAAAGAATATAAGAACAAATGGCAAATGAAAGAAGGTGACAGCCATCGGTGTAGCTCAGTTGGCTAAGGCCTGCCGATCCAGAGTTGCTCTCAGGCGTGGCTGGGCTTGGGCTGATTACCTGGTTGGGTTTTTTCCGAGGTTTTCTCCAACCATAAGGCAAATGTCAGGTAATCTATGGCGAATCCTTGGCCTCATCTCGCTATCACCAATCACATCGACACTAAATAACCTCGTAGCTGATACAGCATCGTGAAATAACCATGTTAAAAAACAAGAAAGTGACAGTTGACATGCAAGAAACAGTAAAAAAAAATGAACCATTTTTGTTGTTCGTGATTGTTATTGTGTGAGAATGGTTGAGACTGTAAGGATGTTTGGGATTTGAAATAAAATTTTGATATTCCTATTCCTTTTCGTGCTTATACTCCCTGTACTTAAATTTAACAAAGCAGAACTTCCTCGTTAATTACTTTATAATCACTTCCTCATTCCATGAGCCCTAGTCTTGAGACAACAATGCAATTGACAGTCGAAACGATTCACA
This sequence comes from Periplaneta americana, assembly GCF_040183065.1. Taxonomy (NCBI): domain Eukaryota; kingdom Metazoa; phylum Arthropoda; class Insecta; order Blattodea; family Blattidae; genus Periplaneta; species Periplaneta americana. The sequence continues at coordinate 110,522,847 of NC_091129.1, forward strand.
CATCAATATGAGTTGCTTGAAATTGTAGCTAGATAGCCAATGCTCTTGATTTAACAATTGAGTTATTTTCTCTCTTGCTCAAGTGAAATATTGTTTGAAATTGTAATGAATAATAAATTATGTCACTACAGAGAATTGGATTAATTTGGAAATGAATAACGCAGTTAAGTACTTTGATTTAGACTGTTAAATTAGCTGTTTCTGTCTTCATATTAAATTAAAGTTAAGTTGAATGTTAAGTTAAACTTTTACTTTCACTGTACATATTCCCAGCCTGATCAGAACAGCATGGCTCTTATCGGCAACATAGTGCGACGGGATGATGTCACTGTATTAACAGAAAATGTGACCAGATTTCTCGTATGTCAAGCACATGAATGTTTCACCTTTCAAAAAAATTGCTTTAAAACCATCCTATAAACTGAAAGCTTCCAAATGTTTTAAACACCCCTACTGGTTCTAACTTCAGGGGCATAAATAACAGATGTGAATTCATACTTAACATTGTGACCAATTATGAACTTCGTCGTTAAGACCTATGAGATCTGTGATGGTATTCTAAGAAAGATGGTCTTGATCCTTCCTCCGACATCTCGGTCTTCCCTGATCTCTGTGTTTTATTGGTCTATATGCAGAAGTTAATTTTGGAAGTCTCTCTGTCCCCATTCTTTGTATATGGTTCTTCCACTGTTGATAATGTTGAATTTCTGTGATTATATAAGGAATTTGTAATTTTTCTCTGTTATCTATTTTCTATTTTTTCTTTCCCATTATATGAAGAAAGAGAGAGAGGGGAGTACTGTGATGCTGCAAAAATTCAATTTCAAGACTTATGCGGAAATACAAGCTTTTATCACTACCGATACTGATACTGAAAAATTGGTTTTGGGCACAGTTGGTCTAACTCTCTGTATGTGTACAACAAATTCTCCTAAACTACTGGACGGATTTTGTTCATATTTAATTAGTTTATTAGTTAGGAATGTGCACGTAACATTTAGTAAATAATTAACAAGTCTTTCTTTGAACTTAAAAATACAAAATGACAATGAACTCGAAACAAGTCCAAACAATTTTTTGTGTTATTTCTTGTATAAGTTGAAGAAACAAATGAAATTATCAGCCCAGTATTTCTATTGTTTTTCTTTCGTGAATATTCCAAGTTGCAATAAGTATGTATGATTTGATAGGTAGTTAGTACAACAAATAGCTATGGACTGGAAGGTGTTGGGTTCAATCCTGGGTTGTGATGGGATTTTATCATTACCAAAACTTCCAGAATGGCCTCAAGGTTTACTCAACCCCTATTAAATTGATTACCTGGTCTTTCCAGGAGTAAAAGGCAGTTGGAGTGTGGTGCTGACCACACCATCTTATTCTAGTACCAAGCCCAAGAAAGCATTCCTCCAAAGCATCTTCATGGCATATAAAGGAGATACCTTTACCTTTTTACCAAAACTCTCTAGACCCACACTGGTACAGTCAAAACATTTTCTGATTTATAATCTGGGAGCTTATAACTTACTAGTTACCACTAATGTTTTAAGAAAGAACAACTCTTTCAGACACCAAATGGTGTAGCAGTCATTCCCGTAACAAAACAAGGTAGGGAAGCCCTGGGCTTTTAGGGGCCCCTTCGAATGGTCCCTGAGTAATCTCAGACAAGAAACTATTTACATCTAATAATTAATTATGTGTTTCTGCATTATAATATTTTACTTCTGAAAAGTAATAAATTCTGCATAATAACTATATTGAAAGACATGTGCAAGAAGATAATAATCAAGTCTCTTAGCTCTGACATTCAAATTATGAATAAAATTGCATGCAAGGACGTCTTATATATTACTGCTTTAAAGTTAAAATTCGTACAAAACGTCCATTATAATTGAGTGAACCTAAACACATTCTCTTGTATGCCAGTTTAAAATTGTCGAAATTAATATTGTAGAATACTTGAAAAATTCCACACAGAAAATTGAATTAAGGTTTAAACATATTTAAAAATGTGATTTGAAATTACATAAAATGTATTTTTATCTTTATATTAATATGATGCTTTGCAGTTACAATTAGTACAAAACATCCATTATAATTAAGTGAGCCTAAACACATTCTCTTGTATGCCAGTTTAAAATTGTCGAAATTAATATTGTAGAATACTTCAAAAATTTCATACAGAAAATTGAATTAAGGTTTAAACATACTTAAAAATGTGATTTGAAATTACATAAAATGTATTTTTATCTTTATATTAATAATCAGTATAGCTTTTGAAAATGTTGATGTAACAAAGGCAAGTTATCACAGTGCAAGCAACTCGATGGTGCAAGAATGTTTGCCTTCACTAAGCATGCTTAGCATTAAGTAGAACAAGTGTGTAAATTAAATGTAGATGGCTTGGTGGAGGACTTCGTTCCAAAGAATACAACCAGAAAAAGGTGGTTACACTCTCAGCACCGAAGTAAGTGTTAAAACTCTACTAGTTCATTAGTTAGTATGTTGTTGTTTTCTAATGCCAGGCGTTTGACAATAAAGTCATTTGACCTCTTGCATTCCAATAATTTTCAAAGATATTATAATGGTCAGCCACTGAAGCACAGATTTTGTTAGTTAGTATGTTTGGTAACTTTTAAAATAGTTAGTGACTACATATCTGTCAAAGATGATAAAAGCAGTGATGCAAAGTAATTGATGATGATGAAGATAAACCGCTTCTTGTGTTATTCTGAATAATTTCGTAATTTACTCATGTTTAATAAGTTATATTATAGGCCTATTGTGTTTAGTGATTTTTTCACTTAGGATCCTACATTTTATACTTGCAGGAGGGGTGCCTAAAATGTGCACTATGTCACTGTTGGTACGTACCTGCTCATGCATAATTTTTTGTGATGATTCCTCTTATGTTAGTGGTGGTAGTACTTAGATGGAGTAGAAATGATTCAATTAATTTTTAAGAATACATTTTTCCTTTGATACAATCTTTACCATTTCACTTGTCAATAGAAAAAATCATAAAGAAAATTGCCTGATATGATTTGGATTACATCGTCATTGTGTGTTTATTTAATACAAAGACAGAGTGTTTATTAAAATGTATTACATTTCATGTACATCTTTCCCAGTGATTGTGAACAAAATCCAGCAAATAGTTTAGGACAAATCGCTTGACTCACTTTTTCAGTATCAGGAATATTGAAAATGTGTATTTCCATCAGAATCTCGAAATCGATTTTTTGAAGTGTCATATTAATTTCTCTTTTATCCCCAATAGTAAGAAGGTCAATACAGTCCATATCTCAACATACTGGCACATCTGGCAACTCTGAGAAATATTACCTCTCTTCCTCCTAAGCACCTCAACAGTGTGTAGGTGGAAAACCTTCTGTATAACCCTTCTAACCCTTATATCACATAAATGTACCAATTGGAAATATGTTCCAAATTACCATTTTCTTTTAGAATGGCTGGAAATGGATTAATGACACCAAATGGAAATGCCTGTAAGAAGTTTAGACACACTGGAAACTTTCCATTTCAACACACAGTTCAAACCAGGGTTTAAACCACAGACGCCTTTGTCACAGTTTGCTACTTGACTTCTAAAAATGCGACAAACTTTCAGTATAAATATGCAAAAATGCGAAACCACGTTGGACTTGAGAAAACTTCAGAAATCAGATGATTATGGAGAAAACGAAATCAGTATCAGAGATGTGCATGAACTAGTTAATTCTGGAGAACATAAAGTTAAATGAAATGTTAATGTAATGGGCAGTTTCAAGAAGATATGAACAACAATGTTTAGGAATGGATTTCAAAGAGTTGGTGCAATCCATGCATGTTAAAAGTTAAGTGAACAATTTCCCCTAATAATGATTTAGTTAAATACAGTATGATGAAAGAATGATGGAACGGAGAAAAATTCTCTCCGGCGCTGGGATTTGAACCCGGGTTTTCAGCTCTACGTGCTGATGCTTTATCCACTAAGCCACGCCGGATACAACCCCGACGCCGGTTAGAATCGTCTCAGATTAAGCTCCATCTCTTGGGTTCCCTCTAGTGGCCGCCCTCTGCACTACGTCATAGATGTCTATGAACGCAGGACCGAAGTCCATACATGTGTTGAGGTGCACTCGAATGAGTGACTGGTTGGCCGGGATCCGACGGTATAGGCGCAGTCTTAAATCACAAAGTGATTTATTACGCATATCATATATATATTTTGATGTACCGAAGTACATATGATATTTCCATGCAGATATTCTGCGTCATCATATGATGAAAGAGTGATGGAACGGAGAAAAATTCTCTCCGGCGCCGGGATTTGAACCCGGGTTTTCAGCTCTACGTGCTGATGCTTTATCCACTAAGCCACGCCAGATACAATCCCGACGCCGGTTAGAATCGTCTCAGATTAAGCTCCATCTCTTGGGTTCCCTCTAGTGGCCGCCCTCTGCACTACGTCATAGATGTCTATGAACGCAGGACCGAAGTCCATACATGTGTTGAGGTGCACTCGAATGAGTGACTGGTTGGCCGGGATCCGACGGTATAGGCGCCGTCTTAAATCACGAAGTGATTTATTACGCATATCATATATATATTTTGATGTACCGAAGTACATATGATATTTCCATGCAGATATTCTGCATCATCATATGATGAAAGAGTGATGGAACAGAGAAAAATTCTCTCCGGCGTCGGGATTTGAACCCGGGTTTTCAGCTCTACGTGCTGATGCTTTATCCACTAAGCCACACCGAATACAACCCCGACGCCGGTTAGAATCGTCTCAGATTAAGCTCCATCTCTTGGGTTCCCTCTAGTGGCCACCCTCTGCACTACGTCATAGATGTCTATGAACGCAGGACCGAAGTCCATACATGTGTTGAGGTGCACTCGAATGAGTGACTGGTTGGCCGGGATCCGACGGTATAGGCGCCGTCTTAAATCACAAAGTGATTTATTACGCATATCATATATATATTTTGATGTACCGAAGTACATATGATATTTCCATGCAGATATTCTGCGTCATCATATGATGAAAGAGTGATGGAATGGAGAAATATAAATACAGTATGTTGCAATAATTTCATTGCATATGGTAAATTTTGACGAGGATTTTGTTACATGAATCTTGTAAAAACTGAAATCAGAAACTGCCTTCAGTAAAAAGAATTGGCCTACTCGTGAAGAATCAACAATAACAATAAATCTTGAAGAGCTTCTTCATAAAAAATTTGATTTTCCAAGTGCTTTCAATGTTTGGAGTGTTCATAAAAATGGATGTATTTTCATGTAATGTAAATTTAGCAGTAATGTATTCTAAACATCAGTCTAATGATTTACCCAGACTTCTAGAGTATGGTAAGATAGGTTGAAAGTAATAAAACTCCAAGAAGCAAATTACATAATTTTTTGCTTCTGCAAACATTATTACACTACAGCATCGATTATCCGAAACAATTGGACAATTGGGGATGGGGTGGGGAAGTGTTTGGATAACTGATTTTTCGGATAACCGATCACTTACAAAACAAATTGTACTTGTGTCATAGGAGCAGTATAAACAAAGAAACACTGACATTAAACACAAAACTGTACATACAGTATACATTTTGTATCACACGTCTTACAAATAACACAGAGAACTGACTACCCTAGTTTGACAAGTTCAAATTGGTCATTAAAGTAGGCCTACAGTTTAGGAAAAGAAATCCATTTCTTCTTTTTTTTTTTTTTTTTTTTTTGCTTCAGAGCTGAGACTAGTTTTTTGCCGCTAAATCTCGCAAGCAGCGCTAGCGAAACTTCTCGATTGGAACGCTTTTGGTTAACTGATGTTTCAGTTGATCGGTATTTGGAAAATCGATGCTCTACTGTAATTTTATCTTCCTGTACACTATGATTTAGAATGTTGTACAAATGCAATTTTTCATTTAAGCACTTATGAGGCAATTATTTAATTTTTTAGCTCAAACCCTTGGTCAAACATGCAGAATCTATACTTTAGTTTCAAATCTCGACCACTCTGAAACTCACATGTTGTTACCGCAGTTCACCATGGACAAGAGACCAGGCCTCGTGTGTCTCAGCTTGGGGATTGCCTCAGCTTCATAGAAGCGGGCTTCCTTCCCACGAATCTTCCTGCAAAGATATAAAGGACATGAGTTGGACCTGAAGTGTCACTTCAGAATTTGAAAATCAGTAAGGAATCAATGAGACTTACCCAAATATAGATTCGCCATTCTTTCCAGAGCCACTGGGATCGCCAGTCTGTGCGAGAAAGTTGTGTTGCACTGAATGGAACAGACACAGGTTGTAGTACTTTATCTTGCATAGTTTGAGGAAGTTCAAGCATGCTGAAACCAAAATGGGAGAATGAGTTTATGCTCTTTATACACTAATGTCAATGTCTCAACCGAATCCAACCCTCTTCATAACGACGAAAACTATATAACTGTTGTTGGGACTGGACTCAAAATAAGCTTATGTAGGTTTCCGATTCCTAAGTGTACGACTTGCTTCCCGTCTTTCATTGAAATAATTATCTCTCTTCTCCTCAACTGGATCCTGTAAGAATTTCAATTTTGCCTGTTTCCTTCTTTCTACTACCATGCAACAATCTTCATCAAACCACAGTTTCTTTTTCTTAGTTTAATAATAACCTATGCTCTGCTCAGCTGCAATTTTGATACTATCTCTGATATTTTCCCACACACTGTTAACATCTAATTCTTTCTCAACTTCGTCGGAACTTTCTAAAGTGGCAAACCTATTCGAAATTTCGACCTGATAATTTTGCTTAGTTTCCTCGTCCTTTAATTTCAAAATATTGAATTTAGTAATATTAACTTGTTGCTCTACTCGCTTGGCTACTGATAGTCTTTCTCTTAATTCTCCAATTACCAAATAATGGTCAGAATTACAGTCTGAACCCCTGAAAGTTCGAATATCTACTATACTAGTGTGTCTCCATTTATCTATCAAGATGTGATCTATTTGATCTGTGTAAATCCCGAAAAGACAAAGTATATTATTATGTCTCGTGACCAGAATACTGTACGAAATGGAAATATAAAAATTGGAGATTTATCCTTCGAAGGGGTGGAAAAATTCAAATATCTTGGAGCAACAGTAACAAATATAAATGACACTCGGGAGGAAATTAAACGCAGAATAAATATGGGAAATGCGTGTTATTATTCGGTTGAGAAGCTTTTATCATCTAATCTGCTGTCAAAAAATCTGAAAGTTAGAATTTTTAAAACAGTTATATTACCGGTTGTTCTATATGGTTGTGAAACTTGGACTCTCACTCTGAGAGAGGAACATAGGTTAAGGGTGTTTGAGAATAAGGTGCTTAGGAAAATATTTGGGGCTAAGAGGGATGAAGTTACAGGAGAATGGAGAAAGTTACACAACGCAGAACTGCACGGATTGTATTCTTCACCTGACATAATTAGGAACATTAAATTCAGACATTTGCGATGGGCACGGCATGTAGCACGTATGGGCGAATCCAGAAATGCATATGGTGTTAGTTGGGAGATCGGAGGGAAAAAGACCTTTGGGGAGGCCGAGACGTAGATGGGAGGATAATATTAAAATGGATTTGAGGGAGGTGGGATATGATGATAGAGACTGGATTAATCTTGCACAGGATAGGGACCGATGGTGGGCTTATGTGAGGGCGGCAATGAACCTTCGGGTTCCTTAAAAGCCATTTGTAAGTAAGTAAGTAAGTAAGGTTTCCGATTATTTTTCTAATAATTTCGAGGCCAAGAAATCAACAAAATATCAAGTTGAAAATCGGTATACTTTTACATAATGGACTGACATAATTTTAAATTGTATAGAGGAAGAGATAATCTAAAACGAGAGAGCTGCCCATTCTAGGGTACCTAAAAGATTCAGCCTACTTGTAAATCTAAATGACTACGTCATAATCAACATCATCATCCAAACAAGTATAAGGCCCGTTACGGTCTCAGTGAGTCATTCTTGGTCCACCTTTTTTTTTTTTTTTTTTTGAATGGCCTAAAGGTCTCTTCCCTTGGGGATGGTATTGAAACATGGGTTTTGGTAGTTTATTCCAAATCATTCGTTGGACATGGTTTTCCCACTGCAGCTGGTACTTGTGTATAAACTATGAAACTGGTTGTAATTGAAGTTCTTGCATGATATCCTCATTTCTTTTACAGTCCAAGCGACTATATCCTAGTGTTGCTCTCATAAATTTCATTTCAGAGGCCGTTATTCTGCTAATATCCGTACTTCTCATTGTCCATGCTTGACTTCTGTAACATAGTACAGGTCTAGCTAAGGTTTTATACAAACATATTCTTGTGTGTCGCTGTACGAGGGAAGACTTCATAATTTTGTTGACATGTGTGTGAAGAAAATGTTTGACAATATGAAGGAGCTATTTTATGTTGCATATTATACTACAAAAAAAAATAATAAGCCATTCACAGATTTTCCTGGACTTATGTAACTAAGTGAGAAATTGGAAGTAGAATTGAAAGAGGAGTATGTCAATAGAACTAGCTGCAAGGAATTTATTAGTTAAATAGCTAAGGTGTTAAGAATTGACTTAATTTCTGAGCTGTAAGATGCAAGTTATGTTACTGCTGGATGGATCAGTGGAGAGTGGATCTATGGAAGAACTAATTCTCTGTGTAAGATTCCTAAGAAACTTTAAAACCAAAGAAATTTTCCCATCAGTTACATTTTTATTAGAAAGTGGTAGTGCAGATGGGTACATGGAAGCACTTGAAAAACTGGCATTTCAGAGTAATTGTCTGCTTCAAAGCTAGTTGGCATTGGAACAGATGGTGCTGTTTCTCTGTTTGATGCATAAAATGGATTAATCTCAAAATTCAGACAAAATGTCAAACATATTGTTGCTGTGCACTGCATAGCACATACACTTCAATTAAGTGTATTCAGTTCTGTAAAGAATGTGGACTATGTTGGTGAACTCAATTCGTTGCTGAAAACATTCTATAAATTCTAATAGTAGGCTCCCAGAAGACTACGAGAATTGAAAATGGTTGCTGAAAGCTTGGAGACGATAATTCGGCAATTTAAATATTTGCACAGTTTAAGATGTGTGGTCAGGAAGGTTGGTGGGTGCTGTATTAGTTTTGGTAACTGATCGGAAATATGTTATTGTGCATTTGAAATATTATTGCAAGTAAAGCAGCTCCAGTTGCAAAAGGTCAACTGAGAAAACTCACTGATTTTAAACATTTGTTCACATGCTGTACTTTTTTCTGGACTTTAGAAATCATGAAGAATCTCTCTCTCCTGTTTGAGAGGTAGGAACTATTTCTAAGCACTACTGAACTACATCTGAACATCTGTCTACTAAAATAAACCAGACTGACCGAAACGAAATCCATGAAGCCGAATGTCATCATATAATAATAATAATAATAATAATAATAATAATAATAATAATAATAATAATAATATAAATTAAACTTATTCCCCTTATTTATCATTAGTTTCATCACTGTCATGCTACTGAGGAATGATAAAAAAACGCATAATTAGGCCTATCAATATCAATAGGAAAAATATTCCCAATTATTATTATTACGTATTCATCAAATACGCTTGGGTTGAACGAGCGTTGAGCTTTTTATGCCTCGCTCTTTGTATACAAATAGGCTAAACAGAAAATATGGATTGATCAGTCAACAACATTATTAACGCGAGACTTCAACGCGACACTGTCAATGCTAGAAAACAAAAATAAAACAGGTTTTTTCGACTAAACCGATTTATGTCGTAATAGCTCTCCAATTTTAGTACGAAAATTAATTTTATATCATATAAAAGTTGTACCAGAAATTAACATTTCGATTCTTTATAGATCTAAACATCAAACTTTCACTAAAGTGACTACCCTATTAGTTTCAAATCTGAAATAGAGATGAAATTAGCATCTTGAACGAAACTACTTTAACGTAATGTAGGTAATGTAAGTTTTACTTACTGCGGGGCCTTTCTTCTACAAACAGGTCGACTGTTATGTCTCCAAGCGTTGTTTCAATTACTACCGCCATTCTACTTGCTCGCCGTTAGCTCAATCTGGCACCACAATATCCATCTGTAAAATAAATACAAGAGAAAGTTACGCCGCATCAACTACCACCTAACCTCCAATATGGTTAGATAACATCAAACATATTGAACACCAACTTCAATAGACAATTCAAGATTTCAAACAGATAGCTAATTACAACTCATTCCATGCATTTATAAATTAATATAAATGAGGTCAAATTTTATTCATCTATACACTTCCATACCGTCACGTCACACATGCGACCGGGAAAAACTGCTCGACACTGCTATCTATAAATGTGTTCTAACTAGAGTAAATCTCCCAACAATACATTACAATTCCCTACTTTCCCCTCCCTAATCTATAAATTACTTATCGCAATTCCGTCTTCAGCTGTCATTACACGGTAGACAATGTAACATCAGGACTATGACGCCCATTTAAAGCATTTCCTCTAATTAAAGGTGTTCATAATAATATTAATTGTACAACAGTATAATAAGAGAAATTTCTCTCCGTCAAAAAGTAGAGATTTGCGATACAACAAATATGCACAGAAAATTACGTAATTCTAGTCTTGTACTTGTAAAAAAAAATTGCATTATATCAATGTTGGAGGCACTGATTACAGTGGTCGATTTTACATGTTGGCCAATAGTAATATTGAAAGTGCCTGAAAACTCTTCAATTCTAAATTATGTGTTAGGAGATTAATTCGCCCTATACACTCTTTAGTAATGACCTTAGTTTATTTTCAGAACATATGTCAGAAGTGTATTTGTGAAAATCTTGTTAATTACTAGAAATTAAGAAATTCAGACACAAATTAATTTTATTGTTTTGTTGGCTATGTCGCAATGGTCGCATTGGTTATGTCTGGAAATATATTACTATACATAATAAGAGCTGCCAGTGTCATAGACAAATAACAGTGTGTTTATTAGTAGACACTGTATTAAAACATGTACAAGGGTGAAAGTTTTTAATAATAGAGATAAAACGGTCTTACAACCTGTTGAAAGTACTTTTTTTTTTTTCAAGTGTTAATATTGCATACAAAAATATCTTTTAATAAGAATGGCAGCTTCAGGATCAGGAACTTTATCCTTCAAAGAAAAGCAAGCAGAGCGTATGAAACGACTTAGAGATCTGCATATTAAAAGAGTAAGATTTGTTATTATTATACAAATAACCTAGAGCTCATCCAAATAGTGCTTTATCTTCCAATAGTACTTTTATATATATATATATATATATATATATATATATATATATATATATATATATATATGTGTGTGTGTATACAGTATATAAGAATTTCCATATTTTCTTATTATACTTAAAGTATTAATTCCCATAATTTGTTAAGCTTAATCTTACCTTGCATGTGCACGTCATCTTAATCTAGTTGCAGCACTAATCATAATCATCTCTCTAAGATACAAATGTCAAGCGACTGTAAAATGACATTTATCCCTGACACTGCAATCCAAGTGTAGTGTATATGGATATGCAAGACATGTCAATGGAACGTGATTTTCTTCCAGTTCTTTATTCCACAATAAACTCTCTTGTGAATTGGTATCAATACTTGGCTAGGCTCAAGATTAACATGATAATGGGGTTGGATTAAGTTAGGTAGGTTTATTTCTATGTATAATATGGGAGTCCCAATGAGCTTGAAGCGCCCCCCCCCCCCCCAACATTTATTCTGTAAATTAACTCCATTTTCTGATTTACTGCATTAGGTACCTTTCGGAACGTAGAGCAATTCAATACATTACCATGGCTTTCTAGAGCTGTATTTTTCACTATATAACTACTAGTAAAGTCACAATATGTCATCCAAATGAAATGAAATCATAAAAAAGAAGGGATAAATTTGCTTAGGCCTATTTAATTGTAATCTATTCAGTGATAACATAATGTTATATACTTAGGCACCTAAAAAAGTTAATCGGTAGCTTCGTGTACTTATTGTATTTTATTGCTTAAATTTTAATATAGATCTTTCACGCAATGATTGGCATTTCCTTAAATCTCTTCTTCATTTGTATAACTGATTTTTATTTCAGAATGAAGCTCGGCAAATGAATCATCAAGAAGTAGTGGAAGAAGACAAACGTAACAAATTGCCATCAAATTGGGAAGCACGCAAACGGCAGGCAGAATGGATTCTAAATGATGATGAAAAGAGAAAACAAGCTGAAGAAAAGGTATATGAAGACTATAAACTAACATCCTTCGGAATATAATTACATTCGGTCATAACGTATGAAAATACAATAGACTCTTGCTAATCCGGCCATTTCTTGCATAAAGGGATGCCGGATTAGTGAGAGTGCTTAAAATATCATTAAACTTAATGTTATAAGATGCAACAACCACTTCACTTGCACTTATAAATCTAATCTAGAATGTTTTTTACGGGTTGGCGCATGTACCTATATGTATAATGTAAGTATATACATGTAGCCTATAAGTAACACATGGTACCAGTGCAAATTTGCCAGAAAACTATTTCAGTAGAAGTAATAGGAAGTGCATGAGGAGGCCGGATGAGAAGCCAGATTAGCGAGAGTCTAGTGTAGCAATTCTTGACTCAGGCTTGCTTCAAGTCTGACACATTCTTCTAGAACATGCTGGATCAGATAGTCGGATTATCAGTTAATTAACCAATCATTTCCAAAAGTCATATGATTGCCATGGTATTAGATCTGGAGTTGTATTTTCATACTTGAATCTCTGGTCTAGAAAGCTGAGAAACTTATAATTTGACAAACAGTACACTCGGCTAATATTTATCAAAACAAATCTTTATTGGCCTAGATGATAGAATTTTTTTTTTTTTTTTGCATAAAGACATCCTTGTAAAAACCAGTTTCCTCCCTTCCCTCAATGGCAGACGTAAAAAAAAACATACTTCTATTATAATTACAGCCTACTCCTCAAGGTTGTGTGAGAATGATGATCAGGTGCTTTGTTAAGGAAAGTAGGCTTACACTGCAGCTCAAGGCTTATTGTACTTACCGCTCCTGCCGAATAGTGGCACACTTCTATGTATACAGCACGTTGCACCGTGAACATAACCTGGGCTATGGTAATGATAATGACATATGAAGAAATGATGGCGAAATAAGCCAGAGGTCCAATCCAAGGCCGAAAGTTACCCAGCAATTCTCGATTGATTGAGGGAAAACCTAGGAAAAAAAACCCCAACCAGGTAACTTGTCCTAACCAGAATTTGAATCCAAACCCACTCATTTCACAGTCAGACATGTTAACCATTACTCCACAGCGGTGGACAGGAAGGAATGTTAATTCTAGATTACTTTCTGGCCACACAGCTGACAAAATCGAGAATTAGGTAGCAGAAATGAACACCGACTATCATCATCCCAGGGTGGGTGACATTTCAGCTTCAGATTCTAGACACTGTTATAAGTAGATTTAAACCCTTTAAAAATAACGTACACAAATAATATAATGACAATGTACGCAAAGAGTATAATGACTGGTTACTTAATGGGAATTATGCTCTAACAGACTAATTGGGATGGGGGACAAGTATGCAGTTGCTGACATAGTAGATAATTACAGCGTGGAATAGAATTAACAGTGAGTTATTTTGAAATAATAACTTAAGCTCTTAAACAAAGAGCTATCCATGAAGAGGTACACTATATTAAGTCTGAAGGCAGGAAATTAGAAGAGCAGATATCGTGGCTCTAGACAAGACAAATGCTAAAGATTCTGTACTGGATCCAACTATTAGGTTTGAGATAAATCAGAATCAGACCAAAGTATGTGAGGTGGGAATCCACTATTCTATATTTTCGAGGAAAAATTTCACATGGAAGGTGTCTGAGAAGTGCATGGATTAATGACTGAAGCAAAGGGTACCATCCCACAATTAAACTTTGTAATTCAAGACATCATTTCAAAATTAGTCACTTCAAAAACCAATTATATCAAACATTATAGTCACCCTTATTTTTAGTTTGTGTTTGTATATGTGTACAAAATGTCTTGTTTTCTGTCCGCATAACCTTGACTCAGTACTTATTGATTTTAAGGAACCCAGAGGTTCATTGCCGCCCTCACACAAGTCCGCCATTGGTTCCTATCCTGAGCAAGATTAATCTAGACTCTACATCATATTCCACCTCTCTCGAATCCATTTTAATATTATCCTCCCATCTACGTTTCGGCCTCCCCAAAGGTCTTATTCCATATGGCCTCCAACTAACCTTGATTCAGTACTTATTATAATTTGTGTCAATTATTATTATTGTATATATTTTGTGTTTTTGGCAACCCAAAAGCTTTGGGCAGATGACTTTTTAAAAAATAAATAAACATAAAAATATTTCTAAATACCCATGTTTTTAATTTAAATTTAATTAATATTTTTCAGGTTTAAAAATTGTTATAAATCAAGTATGTGAGGTAGAAAGATATTCTACAAACCTAAATATACCTGCAAATATTGTGTGTATACTCTAAAGTTATAAATTGATAGATTCAAAAGTTGAAGAGTAATAACAAAATTTCTTCACTTATACACAACAGCCATACACTCAGACTACCCAGTCCTCTTAAATGTCTAACTTTTCATTTGCAATTGGTGCATTTTGGGAAAGGCATGAAACGTGCAGTATTAATGGAAATACAGCAAATCTGAAATACAAGTCATGTAGAAGAGATCTGCAATCTCTGGAGACATTGTTATGATATTAATATACATAGGTCTAGATGACAGATACAGCTTAAATTTAAACAAAAGAAGCAGCTTGTATTGTTACTTACCTGAGCTTTTCTATTGTAGGGTGAAGATTATGATCGTATTAAGCTCCTGCACATTGATGCTCTTGAAGCTGAGCGATTGGACAGGAAGAAGAAAAAGAAGAACCCAGATATAGGATTTGCAGATTACGAGCAAGCCACTGCAAGGTGAGGTCAATCTTTTTGAAGTCCTGGTTAAATGCAATGAATGTGTGTCAATGTTACTTCAAAATATTGTTTTCATGGTTGATGGAATATAGAAAACATAACATTTCGAAAATTGGATCTACCTACCTTAGTTCTCAGGTGAAAAAGGAAAGAAGAAGTCCTTGTTAGAACTGTTACAAATTAATAAGTTTACTGATTTTCTGAAAATTGGCAACAGAGGTGAGAAATTGTAGAAAACTCTTCAGTTCATGCTTTAAAACCTTCTGTCATTCTCTTTTGTGAATACTTATATCTTCTCGCGTCCTGTTAATCAGTTGTCAGCTTATAACCATCACAATGAGTAGGATTGCTTTTCCTTTTCAAACCGTCCCCTCTTTACCTGAAGTCGAAGATAAAATTATTGATCATTCACTCTGCAAGTTTCCTGCTTCTCTGACTTAGATTTTTGTAAATTGCGTGACACCAGTATTTTTTATTTGGAGTGCACAGAACTTAGTCGAGGTTGGAAATCCCCTTTCTTTCTGCCTCACATTATTTAAATAATAAGCAAATGCTTTTATTAATATTAAATATGAGTACTAACTGGATCCTGTAACATAGCATCATGTTCTGAGGCAATCATTTTCAACTGGAGGATGAAGAGCAGTTAATGGCAGGCCACGAACAAAATAATGATAATGATAATAATGTCTAAACTTTCATAGACTCTTTTGCATTAAATAAAAACGTAATTAAATTGTTTTCTTTTTAAATTGATAACAGGTTTCACATTGCTATGTTATACATTCTACTCTGCATTTTAGCCAGTGGACCACATTAAAGTAGTTGTTAATTAATGCTGAGTTTCTGGCAATGAAGTCATTAACTCAAGTTTAGTAGAGTGATGTAGCAAAAAGTACAATCATTTTAATGTCGGCACCATATTTTTATGTTTTGGCGGTTATATTACCTACATGCAGCACCCAAACTGTTTGGAGGACCACATCTGCTATTGGTTAGTGAGTCCATATGACGAGGATTGTCAGACAACTCTAGTGACCATATCCCCTCTTCATGACTTACGGAATGCTTATGCATGCCTTGGCAGGTCACCATGCTGAAATGGCATTTCCTCCATTTTTTATAGAACTGTTATATCGCTGTGACTTGGTCCCCAGAGCCTCGTTTATTCAAAACAGGTTGCACCATGGGAAGGTAAGGATGGGATTTGAGTAGGAGAGGTATGGAATGCACTTCACTACTCCTTGCAACCCACATTACAAGGTACTTATCATAAAAAAAAAAGTTGAGAAACAGTGTTCTAAGGTATCTTGCCTAGGACCTGCATTACGAAATGAGCGCTGGTTCGAATCTTGATGGGGGAAGAAATTCTCTCATGAAATTTCGGCCAGTGTATGGAACTGGTGCGCACCCAGCATTGTGATGAATTTGAGGAGCTCTGTTAGGTAGCAAAATCCAGTTGTGAAAACCAACTATAATATTCACCTCTGCTGAGGCAGTTTGATGGTCGGCCTGGCCCTTCATGGGCTGTTGCACCACAGATTACGTAATATAATTTGTATACAGTTATTAATTTCACATTTGTGCATCACCTAGAGCTGAAACAAAAACGGAAAGATGGAACTAAAGTTTCTCTACTGGACTGTACCTGAGCACGAGCTCATGTTCATTTCAGGTAACTTTAGTCTGCATCCATAGCTTTTAAATAAAAATTTTTAATAAATCTGGAATATGAAAATTTTAATTAAAGTTTAATAAATTAAGAAAAAACTGTCAGCTTATGCACAGAAATCGCATATAAATTAAGTAAGGAATTTGTAAGCTAATTATAACAATAATTGAAGTAAGGAATAAATTTGGTCGGAATTATTCTGAAACAAGCTTTAGTTGCAATTTCAATATTTACGTGGAGTGGGGTAAGAGCAGAAAGGTCAGTGCATAGGACGAGAGGGCGGACTTCTAGCATCATTTTGAAGTTTTTAAGACTTCTACAAGATTGTTAAAACTTACATAAAGTAACGAAACAGAGTTGAAAGTGTGAGGCATCTGAGGTAGTACAACGAGTCATTCTGAATGCTCAAGGCTAATTTAACTTGTCTCAAGATCCAGTGTAACAATCAATAACAGCTGTTAAAAATAAGACTGCAGTAGATTAGAAATCGTTGCTGAAAAATCTTTTCAAACCACTATTAAATGAACTAGACTTTTTAATAGTTGTGTCATCATTAGTTGTGCAATTGTTACCATGTTTCTATTTGTGTTCGTGGCTGACAGTTCAAATTCTTAGATTCGTTTTGAAAGGAAAGTAAAGACAGGAATTCCATATAATTGATTTTAGTACATAAAACAATATTCTTGAATGAGAGGGACTTAAGATAAAATTAAGATATTTCGTTGACGAATTTTCCTGACAGATATATCTGCATTTCTGTGAGCAGTCCCTAATGCTCGAAGAGGAATATAGAAAAACCTGTTTCTATAATTGATGCTAAGGTTTTGGAAACCTACACAATAACCTGGAGTTTCGAGGATAAACTAGTGTCTGCATCTAGGTCTAGTCTACTCTATGTTAAATGTTTTGTATGTGCAGACAATATGGACGTCTTGTGAAGAATATGAAACCAGACATGCAGCAATATGAACAACAGAAGCAGAAACTGGGAGAAGCATTTTACGGAGGTCAGAATACTATTCTTCATGGCCTGCACCAGGACACAAAGGAGGGAATAGACCACATGGTAGAAGACTTGGAGAAACAGTAAGTTCAGTTATCAGGCCTAGTACTTTCGCAATGATTGGGTTGTGAAGAAGATTTTGGATTTTTCATTCAGTTCTAGAGATTTAATTTCTTAAATGCTTCATAACTTCCATTGCTTGAGCTAGCCAAGCATAAGAAACTCAACAGAAGGTCGTCCTTCCAGGTTTGGATGAGATCATGGAGCAGATTCCATAAGTAGTTCTGAAACATTAGCAAAATTTACACCTCAACACAAGGTTGAAAAACCTAAATTCTCCTTCATTTCATGTTCATTTCTTGACGTGCAGTAGCAAACTTTCTGATAATGTAACAATATGTTTACATGTCTTCGGTTTCTGTTGCAGGATATCAAAACGAGAGAAGTACAGTCGGCGAAGGATGCACAATGATGATGCTGATATTGATTACATAAATGAACGTAACATGAAGTTTAACAAGAAGCTGGAACGCTTCTATGGGGAGCACACTACAGAGATTAAACAGAATCTTGAGCGGGGCACAGCCGTTTGAGTATCTTGTTGTTTTGTAAATATATTATCTTTTATAATAAATTGAAATATTTGTCTCTATTTTTTTACCTTATATACAAGTTATTGTCAAGTTTACAAAATATATAACTTTTGAGATAACACGGCGGATATAAAGGAACAGGTTCATCGTTGCTGGCCGTCCAGTCCTCTCAGGCATTCTCTCCTGCAACAAGAACAAAATTTCACGTCAGAATTGCAAACAGAAAGCTAGAGGTTCATTCTTGAACATTTTCACATTAAAGGATCTTTTATGGCATCAAAAAGACGGAAAAAGTTATTCTTTTTCTGGAGCTATCCCATCTGTTTCTGTTCAACTGAAATACCAAGTTCCAAATAATAGTTTGATAAACAATCTGTGAGTTGGAACTTCGGGTGAATCTTCGATCCCACTATGCACCATTCATAGGAAAAAAAAATCTACTTGAATAATTGAAAATAACTTCAAACTTGTAGCACGCCACTCTACAGACACTGTTTCATTTCATCATGAAATAACACATGTCCCATGTGTGGTACGTAACAAGATCGAAGATTCAATGAACTTTGATACAACTATGTCGATGGGGAGAAGTTTTAGGAGGGTGTATAACAGAACACACTGAACCAGAGCTCGAAATGGATCAGAACAAGTTGGAACTGCATCCCAGTTCGTTGCAAATTCTTGGGATCTTTCCATTGCGTAAAAAATAGGTTTGAATCATCTAAATTTGTTTTATTACTGCTATATGGAAAAATGACAAATTCTTTCAAGTAATACACTTAAAAATTACATTGAAAACTGTGATACCGTACTCTAAAACAAAAATGTGAATACATTAATACAGTACCCAAAAACATTTAAAAAATAATACATACTCGATAATATTTCGATTACTTTATGTTGGTAAAAATTGTAAAATTTAACTGTAAGCCTACGTTAAAATAGTAATGTCTTTAGTAAAAAAAAAAAGTTTGTCTTGACTTTTTTTTGGGGAAAAAGTCACTATGCACTGTCTTTCAAATTGTTTTTCTCCTATATTCATACATCGTGAAAGATGATCTGGGACACTTAAACATACAGTATAGTCCAGGCCTCCTTACTTTATACCCAAAGGGTGAAACCTAACCATTTTTCCCCTATTACTACATATGCTAATGATTATAGCGATTTTCTAGTTGTCAGATTGAATTTTCTTTTGTCAACTTTGTTTCGAATTACGGTACTGACAAATACCATCATTTTTAACATATGCTTGGATAAAAGGTAAGATCGACATAACGTTTCTTATTACCTCTCTTTGGCGCACTATTTGTACAGTACTATAAGCCTAAATCACGTCATTCACTGCTGATTCGCTTTCCTCACATGCAAGAGAACATGCATGCTATGACTGGTTATACATAATGCCGTAAGCAGTATATGCTCTGCACTGCAATATTTTTCTGAACCATTGTAGATTTGAAAGTAATAATCCTGTTACTTTATAAATTTTGTTGTTTTTTTATAACATATTTTTCATCTTCATATGATAAAGTACAATCCAGATATTTAAAGGTATTTACTTGTTCTGAAATACTATTACTCATTATTGTTTTGCTACCAATGCGGTACTTACCTTTAAATGCCATCATTTTTGCCTTATCAATGGATGTATTCATTTAAAAATTCTTCAGTATATCATTCAAAGTTTTAGATGCTGTAGATGATGATGATGATAATAATAATAATAATAATAATAATAATAATAATAATAATAATAATAATAACAACAACAGCAGCAGCAGACCTTCATTTAAAATAGTTATTAATTTAAATACAGGACTACATAATATGAGAAATTGTCATTGACAAACTACAAAGTATAGGGTGCTACTTCCTCCACTATTCTCAAAGTGACTAAAGGCGTTTTACTTGCCTTCAAAGGAGAGCCATGATCGTCGTGTTGACAGCCTGCAGAGTGAGCAGCGCACAGTCAGACAACCCAGCTGTGAATGACCCCTAGAACAAACAAACAAGCAATGCAGGCCAAGCCAAACATGCTAGGAATGTGTTTTGTTTCATTAGTTGTGAAAGGTTGCCCAAATGGACACGCCTCCTAATGTGGGTCAAAGCAGTTATGCACCAATGAGTAAACATTATTCTTATCGAAACTGATAATTCAGTAAATTTGATATGTCTTTACTTCATCATCAGCATAAATGTTAATTATTAAGAAATATCTATCAGCTTGAAATTAAGTTAAAATAATCTATTTCAATCTGGATTAATTTACCATTAAGTTGTGTTGTATATCTGTTAACACCAAGAAACAGCATATGAACTAAGCACTTAATATTTTATCATCAAATTGTGCATTGTATGAAAAGGATCTATCGACAGAGACCACATATAGATCTACTGGTATAAAGCTTTTATGCAGGTTACTAGCATTGTTCAATACAACTGAGTTGCGAAATAGCAGATGACTTCGTTGTCAAACAGCTGAGCGTCAGACACTATTCACTTTCACTTCTTAGGAACAGATATATCTGTTTAATTTAATAAAATATTAAGTAATTAATTTGTTATAATGGTAAAAATTTAGAACATATGTCATCACAAAATTAAGAATAAAAATTTTGGTGTTAATATACTGTATGTTATATAACCAGGGGCGTATTTTGTGGGCTACCGGGGCTACCGGCGGTAGCCCAAGGAAATTACAAAAGAAAAAGTTTATAATATAACATAATGTAATAATTTTGTATTATTAGTTTTACCAGAGTAATTAAAATTAAAGTAATTGTTAGTTATATTTTGTGTAATAATAGGGTCAGCGGTAGCCCAAACCCTTTAACCAGTATACGCCACTGTATATAACTGAAAATACTTCGAACAAATTATTATTGTAACAAAGAAACTGTTAATGTGCTCATATCGAAATCTCCCTTTAAATTGCGTTCTCCATATCAGATAAGAATGCCCATAACTTATGTTTGACATCCTCTGTAGTAAACCATATTATCTTTCCCAGGAAATCAAATCTTTGACATCCATAGTGTTAATGTTCTAACTACAGTAATCTCTGGAATTAACGCCAATGCACGAGTATGGAGATATGATATCAAACAGATATGTGCTAGAAAGATTTAAGGTCACGCATCACTAAGTCTTGGGCCCACCTCTACTTAGTGAAATCAAATCATGGGCTACTTAACGGTTAAATCACAAAACATAAATATGTATATAAAAACGAAAGATTGGTAGTTATTTCCAAATAGAATGTGCATTCCATTTAACAAATGACTTTTGTGTTACATACTCGTAGTATAATTATGGAATTAAAAATTACAAATAGGGATAAAAAAACTTAAACAATATAGAAAAAACGTGGTTACATCATAAAATATCTGACCACAGAATTCTACATATCTTCCATAACTACAAACTGGAAGAAATGATGAATAGGAGAAAAGTTCAGGACAGAAGAAGATATCAATGATAGACAACATTAAGACAAATGGATCACATGCAGAGACTAAGAAGAAGGTGGGAAAAAAAAAAAATGCTGGGTTTGTAGAAAAGGACTTACTCTGCAAACTTACAGGAAAAGAACTCAAGAACGTTGATCTAGAGGAAGACAACAGCCCTACTATCTTACTACATTGCACAGCATTCAGAGCAAGACCAGTGGAAACTACTGGGTGTTCAGTTCAAAATGTGTCATGGCTCGCTGTATGTCGTCATGTGGCTAGCCGATGAGCCTAGAGAATTCAATCTTCCTACACTTCCGCAGAGGTGTATTACCTAAATGCGAGAGAAGTTGCCTAGCAAGTACGGCGTTTATTCTGAAGATTACTTACCGATACGTACGTTAACGCCAGTAGTGGCAAGAATGTGAACTGTTTGGAAACACGTACTGAAGTGAGTTTTTTTTCTTACTGTCGGGATATGGGGAGAGGGTTAAGACGATTACTTACATATTTGTTAACTTGGACGGTCAACATGGACACGGAGCATTTTGATTTGTGTTGCGGAATGTTGCCGTACGCAATCGATGATAACAAATACCCTGCGTACGACTTGTCCGCGCAAAATACAGTTCGAAAGGGGTTATAGTAGCACACAGACTTTACAGACCGCCATCTGTTGCTACGACATTCAAGTTATACCATACACGTTCTCAAGTTCAGATTGAACGCCTTGAGTAATAGGCAACTTCTCTGACATAAAAGCTGAAACTCGCTTCAAATCGCTGACTCACAACAGTGACGTCATGACACACTTTGAAATGAACACCCAGTATAGCCTTCAAGAGACTCTTGGGGGATTTTTCAAATTTGTCATTTTGTAATTTTTCAGTTTTCTAATTTATATTTAGGTATACTTCAAATAACATATTATGCTTAACAAACTGAAAAAATACTCGCAGTTGGAGCAAGTTATTAGGCTAATCTGTGATTATATTATAATATTATTATTATTATTATTATTATTATTATTATTATTATCGAAAGAAACTTCTTTAGACAGGATGCGAGTCTAATGGTGTGAAACAAAATTCTGTAATGAATGTTTGAAGAGAGCTTTGCATGTTGTTGCTATGAGATTGTGTACATTGCTACGTTGTCACATAAATGAAGTTGTTCATGTTTGCTAATTTCCACTAATTTACACAAATTAATGCATAAATTAGTAGGAGTGGAGCTGCTGCATCTTCTGTGTAGTATTGTGATGTTATAAGTCCAATCCAGTGAATAAAATTACATTGTTGAGAAGCTTTTTGCTACAAAGGTAGGGGAAACAGCGGCTGAACAACCAACAGCATGAAGTGGGAGAAAGAGTGCAAATGAACTGCTGAAAATTGAGCCAAAAACAGAAAAGAGTAGACTGAAACTTGTACGAGAAAAAAAAATTAACCTCTTCTGCAGTTCAGTTACAAAGTGTCAACATTTAATGAATGTTCCTATACTACCACAATCAACAAGTGCAATGCCGGATCCAACTGGTGATAATGATCTACAATTAAATCGTAGTTCACCATATAAAGACTTTAAATCAAATCAAAGTGATCACCAAATATTTGAAAATAAATTTATAAACAATAAATTTGGTTATGAGTGCTTCAGTTTTCATATCTTACTTTAGGTATCATGAACCAATTTTATTATTTCATTTTTTAATTTTGAAGAGTACTGAGTATAAGGATGTTAAATTTAACCTTGCTTTATCGTCTCTCAGTGCATATTTACAGCTTAAAAAGTTTCACCAGGACGAATAGAAGAAATAGTGTACGCACTTCTATGCTTTCCATTGTCGGTGGCGGACCTGACAACTAATTGCACTTGGATCGCTAGAATCTATCGGTTGTCTGAAGTCAGATACCTCGAAAATATATTTCTCGTACATTTAATGATGAAAGTTGCTTGGGATTGTTGATACTCTTTGTTGTTGAGGGTTATGTAGTTGTCTTCGTTATGCTTTGAATTAACTAGTGACAAAAGAATATTGTGTGGTGGTTTACAAAATAATTACAAAAATGCAGTAGTTTTGTTCCGGGTTGTAGATCGGAACGCAGTAGAAATAGTGTAACAAGACATTTCTTTTCATCATCCAAAGAAAATGAGTCTGGGAAATGGGCCAGAGTGATTCCGCGGAAAAATAGGCAGCTTTCGGTAAATAACCGTATTTGTGATGTGCATTTTTCCAAATACACGACTGTAAAATCAGACTGTTTTATTATAAAAAGGCATAAGACAGAAATACCGCGAGTGCATTGAAAATTACAACCAGGAACTGTACCTCACATTTTTCTTAATTTACCGAAATGATTAAATATATGAAAATAAACGTTACGGAATGGTAATATTCGATGAGGTCAAACTCAGAGAAGAAATTCAATTTAATAATTATTCCCTTAAAGTGGACGAATTTGTTGATTTCGGAGATTTCACGACTGATGTCCAAAAGAATCAATTAGCAAATCATGCATTAGTATTTATGTTTATGCCATTTATGCAAGATTAGATTCAACCAATTCCTATTTACACTAGCAGAAATGCTACACCAGGAAATTCTTATACAAGTTATGCTAAAGATAGTAGAAGCAAGCAACTAATCATGGTGAATAATTTCATTTATAAGCACGTAAAATATCAATCAACTCTTTATATAGCCTACTAACATTTTGTAGGTTTTGTTTTCTGTCCCTGAATTCGCAATTTGTTACGAAAAGATTATTTATATACTGAACTTATAATTGCTTTCACAACATTTCAGATCTTATTGTATTTCCTGTTACGAACGTTCTTAATAGTATTACCTGATAGAAGACTATTAATTATAAATAAGGGACTATAAAGGTATTTCTTAAGTTACGAATAGAAATGGAAGAAATTTGTTTTTAAAAAGGACTACATTCAGCATAACAAGTACTGTGAACTTCTTCCGAGTCAAGCTCGTAGTGGTAGCAGCGCTGCATTGCGGCAGATCAGTGTAAACTTACAGAGTGCGTACACTATTTCTTCTATTCGTCCTGGTTTCACTTTTACCAAGTGCAAAGGCTAGACAGTCATTATTATTATTATTATTATTATTATTATTATTATTATTATTATTATTGTTATTATTATTATTACTGTATCAGAAAAATATTTCGAATTGTTGATGGGAATAATCCATCAATCAGCTGAATGTATACCGGTACTTTTATTAACATGGCTGTGACAGTTATTAGAATTTATGGTATTTTGCAACACAACAAAGTTCGAGGGTCTCCACACTCTTCATGCAACCATGCAGTTATAAATAACCTCAATGTGAGGTGCTTACGCCTGGCCGGGAAGTTGTGGTGCGTCACATGGATGTGAATGTCTTGCATCTCCCCTCCGGCTAAAACAAACACCAGGCCGAAACTAAATAGGAGTGATATTAAAATAATAATAATAATAATAATAATAATAATAATAATAATAATAATGATGATGATGATGATGATGATACTTGAATACAGCAAATATCTACATAAACACCTGTGTAACACGATCACATTATAATACAAAATAAATCACAAACATGAACACTCAGAAGTACTTATAAACACAAATTTCAAATGACAAAGTGACCAGAAAATGAAAACAGACAAAAATTTTCAGGTGAACTGTGGACACATTCCTTCACAACATAACAGAAAAATAGAGCCGTACATGAGTGAGTGATAAAACAGTGCCAATTAACAGGGACTGACAGTCATCTTATGCGCATGAAATTAAAAAATATTTGGAATTATCTGAGAAAATCAAGTAAATGTGAAAAATTTAATACAATACATACACAAGCTTCGAAATTTTAACACTGTAACAACCACTAACTCACTAATTACTTGTCATTTGGTAACTCTCTTGTATACGACACTAATCATTTGTGAAACTAATTTAAATATAATAATAATAATAATAATAATAATAATGCCCAACTCTGAGAAACACAAATTCTAAAAAATACATTTTATAGTTAAAATGAGTCCAGATATAGGCTAATTGGCTGGTCTCCGAACTTCAAATAACTACGATAATGAAGTTTATTCCTTTTCTTTCATTCTCTTGGCATACAAACCTAATAAGTAACACTTCAAGAGATTAATATATATTTTTCTATATGAATTTTTTATGAAGAGTCTGCCAACCTCTCGCATAACACCAGCAACTTGGAGGAACTGGTTCTACCTTTCCAGCATGAGCATATTTATGTAATAACTATCAAAGTCACTGGTCATGATAGTTTTGTTTCTCTTTACGTGTATTAAGTTCCAGTAGCAATGTACAAAAATAGGAATTTACATGAATATCAGTAACATATATTTTTTTTCTACAGTGAAACATAAGGCAATTATACGCATCATAATAAATTCTATATTAAATATAAATTATGCTAATTTATTGGCACACATATTTTAATATGCAAGACAATAATATAAATTGAAAATTTCAATAAAAATGACGTTAGTGAGTCCTCGTACTTTACTGGAGAGTACTGTAAGTAGAATCTTTTAATTTTCTGACAACTGAGGTCATTTTTAAGCTATACAATAGCCTGCGAGCAGTTTATGAAACATATCACATACTTTCCAGTAATACCGTTGGCATTCACTCGCGTAATAGACACCATCGCATAATGTACACAACCAAATTTTTGACAGTAATATGTAGGGAAAAAAATTTTCGCATAATGTACGCATTACATTTTCAAACTGCTACAGTACCTGGGATAATATACAATATGACGACGATCGAAGTGATTGTGCAGTAGAGGATGATGAAAGTGATGCTACAGTAGAGGATGACGGTGATACTGAATTCAGTGCCAGTAATGAATAAGCTAACAATAGTGGTAGTGTTACCTTCACAAAGTATGACTAGTTTTTGCTTTATTTGTATTCAGTTTTAGGTTATACTGTGCTACAATTTTATTCATTTCATATGTTACGCACTTTACATTATTACTGCTCAAAAGCGTTCGATATATTGATATATTCAAATAATAGCTCGACCAGTCTTATGTTATGAGAGTGAAGCGTGGACTATAAGGACAAAAGATATAAGCAGACTAACAGCTTGCGAGATGAGATTCATGTGCCGAACAGCTGGCTACACTAAATGGGATCGAAAGAAATATTAAGATATCCTTCAAGAACTTAACGTGTCATCAGTTAAACTGGAAGGAACACGTCTCAAGAATGGTTTCATCCAGGATCCCTAAGGCAATAATGAAGTATCGTCCAA
Organism: Periplaneta americana; assembly: GCF_040183065.1. NCBI lineage: Eukaryota > Metazoa > Arthropoda > Insecta > Blattodea > Blattidae > Periplaneta > Periplaneta americana. The sequence goes on from NC_091129.1 coordinate 110,549,911, forward strand.
ATGGGAAATGGTCACTTAGTTGGCCTATGAAAAGATGGCAAGAAAATCGCTTTTCCAGGCTGTAACAGTTCTTTTGGGACTAGTACTTGACAGGATGATGATGATGATGATGATGATATTGATGCTCTCGAAGTCATACAATCGATCATTTTTAATATTACTTAAATGTCTGATGTCAAAATCAGCTGTGATTATCACGTGGTATGTCGGGTAGTTATGATTTTTTCCCCTAACATTTTTTTCTCGCATATAATATGTACCCTGGATTTTTAATCCAAAACTTAAGGGAAAAAAGTGCATCTATTACTTGAGAAAATACGATAAAATACTATCTTTGAAATATGTTGTATACATTTCTGCAAGAAAACTCATCTGTATCGTATTTCTAAACAAAACTGGAGCATTGTAAAGTCACATGTACTTGGAGTTTACATAAGGAATAACTTTGGTTAATTTTGTGCAAAAAACAAGTTGCTCAGTTGCTGAATGTGATTATATTTTAAGAATATGATGTGCATTAGAAAAGAGATTTATGAATGTTACTTCTGTTGAAAACTGAGTGGTATGGGGACAACAGGTAAAATTCACAGAAATATTCTGATATTGCTATTCTCAACAGGACCACAATATACACAATGACTTCAGTGTTCAAATTAATAAGTAAAATTAATGTTACAAATGTGTATATTTATATTTATTGTCTTCAACTTGTTTACATGTAGTGGTGGCCCTCACGAATGTTACATATATACAATTTTGAACAATGCAGAAGTGATATTTGGAAATTATGGTTTGAGCGATGATTCTACATTCACTTGATTGACTGTGCACATAAATGTGTAACTTCATGAAAGAAATCTTGCATGTATAATTTCCTATTTCTACAATAATACTAGACGAAAATTCTATCATTTCAGTATAATGATATTTACATAAATTTTGCAACTCTGCTTTTCTGTATCAATACTTGTAATATCATGTCCTAATAACATCTCATGATACGGAGAGTTTATTTGTACTGTACAAATTACAGGTATTGAAATTTCAATACAGAACATTTCAGAATAATTTTATTTCATTATATATTATAATAGCAGACAATAAGGAAAACTAATTTTCATATCCATTTATGTTGTTTAGTCAACTGTCTGAAGACAGGTTTGAACCTCATAAGTAACACCAATAAGGCATCACTCATGAGACAACTAAGCTAGGAGGTAATAGAGTAAGGGGCCAGTTCCTTTGCCCCTCCATTGCATACATCACTGAGTAGTAAATCCAATTATAATAATATAGGTAAATTATAACTGTATATTAATAATGTACAATATAATGGACTAATTGTTTGTATTTTTTACATATCTCTCTCCCAATTACATTTTCTTATCATTGAATGCTAGCTGAAAAAGCTAGAGAGGATCGTGCTGACCACATGTTACCTTCATACTGGTTGGATGATCATGCATTTCTGTTGAAGCATGTGCACATGAGGTTAGCAGTCAGCCTTGACCTCCTATGGGCTGCCGCACCACCAATTTATTTATTTGTTATTTTATTATGCAATATACATAGTGTTGTGATTTCGTCCCCAGACTTCAAAAAAGTGGTTTCTGGCATGTTGCCTATCTATTTATCTATCTGTCTGTGTACAGTAATTTTCCCTAATCTATTGGACTAATTTTGATAATATTCAATACCTATAACTCAATTCCTTTCTATTTTCTTTTCCATCCATATCTTGGGTCCTGTTCAAAATATTTGTAACTATTTCGGAAACCAACCAGAGCAATATTCCTTAAAATGAACATAAATTAACATTGAAAACAACTCTCTAACTTCTACTTCCACAATGCAGTCCTTAATAACAGTTAAACTACAGACCTTATAGGCTGCACATAGTACTACAAGTTAAACACACCAACTCGTGCATATCACAGAAATAAAATAAACTTTCTTACCTGAGGCCAGCAAGAAGAGCACCTCATTCACAAACCACAGGATCTACATCTCACACACAACGATCAGGTTAATGTTTAGTTACATGCTACACATGAAAAACACGTGCCAACAGTTTCACTCAAAGTATTTTTAATCACAAAATACTCAACAAGTTGTAATAAACTCTGATAAGAAACAACATAATGCACTCTGTTCTGGAATGTTTTGTCCCATTAGTGACGTCACTTCACTTCACACCTGCTCAGCAGGAGTGGGCGGAGGATTCTCCACATGCATCACAGGGAGAGGGGTGAGAGGACTGGGCAGGCAGGTCTTTGCGGGGGTTGGGTGGCAGTAGCAACTGTTGGTACCTAGCACGATGCGTGGCATCTCACACGTCTCACACTTGTCCAGTAAGGGATGGTTTTGGAATGTACACTCAGTGCAGGTCCAGTGGGGACCGTCCACTGAGTCCCCAGTCGGAAGTCCTCTCCTAGATCCCGTGTTGGGCCCTGAAAAAAATTAACATAAAATGAGAGAACAGTGTCGTCTAGTAAACAGAACAAAGAAAGAACTCATTTGGGATTTATATATTACACCTCTAGAATGGATCAGTGACAATTTGGGATTTACAAAATAGAATGAACTAACATTGCTATGCATTGTCCCCCCAAAACACATTACAGTACAACTCCAATTATCTATCATCCTATTATCCGATTGGTGCATTATCCAGCAGGACTGTCTTCCTCACACTTTTTTTTTTTTTGCTGCAGAAAAAATATGAAGTACTTTACATTATGTTAGTATTGTACGTATTTTTTCTATACTTTTTTTTTAAAGATGGGACATGGCAGTTAAGTGGCCAAGCTTGGAACTACAGTGCTACAATACAAAAATCGACAGAGAATCAAATACGAAACGTACCAATGCTAACATTGTGTGCACAATAAATGTCGCCAAGAGAACTATTAAGCACTCGCCATGTGAGAATGGTAAGTTTGGCAACTCAATCATTGTTACCATTGCAACAGGCCTACCTATGTGATATTCAGTTGTTTTTCTGATCGCAGCACCCCTATCATGTCCCATCTTTAAAAAAAAAACAAGTATAGAGAGAGTTATTACCAGGGTGCGGATTTTGATGACATGTCATATTTTTTCTTTACATCCTTTGCAACGCCCATAAATATATAAATCCTAGATACGAGCTGCAGGTTAAAGAAATGTAGAGTTTTTGTGTCTTTTTTGGTTATTTTTCGCTGTTTTAATCTAAGTAATTCTTTTAATTAGAGGGCATTTTTGGTCATTTTTTAAATTTTTGGGGCATTTTTGGTCATATTCTAAATTAAGTTTATGTTAAAAACCTCAATGACGAACTAAAATTTCCCAATACAGGAAAACTCGCAAAATTAGTACTGACACTACCCCATTCAAATCTGAAAGAATTTTCTTGATAGTACGTGATATCAAAAGGAAAAAGAGAAATATAATAGGAAATGAAGCTCTCGGCTGAGTTATTGTTGTATGCCTTCCAAACAAAAGAACTGAACTGCAGCTGCTTTGAAGTCATGAATGTCCGTCCATTTATTCTCCGCCATTGGGATACACTATGCTAGATATGGAGATCTGATGAAAGATACATTTATATTTCTCTTTTATTGTAGTTAAACATTTAATTATAACCTAATTACGTAATTATTAATTGTAGCTTCGTAACAGGCCATTTGGCCTAATACTTGAAGGGAAGAAGAAGAAGAAGAAGAAGAAGAAGAAGAAGAAGAAGAAGAAGAAGAAGATTAATTGTAGCTCACACTGTAGGTTGTGGGAAAATTTGTGTTTGTGTGGGAAATTTTATACTTTTATATGGAAATACCATAGTAAACAGTCTCGAAAGCTGTTAATTTAAGGTAGGATTTTGACTACTTATGTATAGGATTGTTTATATTTCTTTTTAGCATTTTAGGTCATTTTCTAACATTTTTTGGGTCATTTTTAGGGTTTTTTAGATCATCAAAATCCGCACCTTGGTTATTACATTATGACAATCCTTTAATTTTACACAGTGTGTAGTAAGAATGCTGCTGTCGACAACAGAAACAGTTACTTGTGGGAAGAGGTGTTTTTTCCAACTTGTAAAATAGTTACTACTTGCTTTCAAAGAAAAAACCCTAAGAACTTCCACACAATTGCAAACTCGTGCACCATTCAGTATTGTCCTACTCTCTGAATGACTGTATAGATGTCAAAAGAAAACGTATTGTGCTGAGTATGGAAAAAAAGTGCAAATAACTGAATTTTGAGAAAGGAGAAACTGTGGTTCCTCTCGCATAAAGCCTCTGAAAACAGACTGAAATTATATTTCGAGTATTTATTAATTTTAAATTTTATAGCCAGTGTACTGTGATCTATAAAATCTAGTATCTTTCTAACAATTTAAATCGACCTACAGAATAGAGGATTTAGGTATTTAAAAGACTGTAGTTTTCCTTCGAAAAAATGGTACATTTAAAGACATCTCTACGAGTGAACATTTCTCTCAATGATCATTTTTTAAATAATTTTTGGTTATCATTTAATAAAGATTTCACTGTACGCTTTTCGTTCAATTTTTTGTTCACGTGACGACGAAGATAGAGTTAATCTTCGAAACACTATGATTTCCTTTTTTATTATCAGCAATGGAAAATGATTACGAAAGAAGTGAAGGAAAATGGTTAGAAGTATTTGAAGTGTGGATATGGAGAAGAATGCAAGATGTGAAATGGATAGATATAAGAAATAAAACTGTGCTAGGAAGAGTGGATGAAGAAAGACTAAAGTTTAAACTGATCAGGAAGAGAAAAAAAACTGTCTGGATCATGGTTAAGAAAAAACTGTCTGCTGAAAAACGTACTGGAAGGAATGATGAATGGAAGAAAAATTCGGAGCAGAACATGATGTCAGATGATAGACAACATTAAGATACAGGGACCGTGTGTGGAGACTAATTGGAAGGCAGAATACAGGAAAGATTGGAGAATGCTAGGTTTGCAGTAAAAGACCTGCCCTTGGGCAGAAAACTATAAATGAATTGTGCAAATCTGGCTTTCAGGTAGTAGCTCCCTGTGAAGCAGGTTTGAATAATTTCAAGGAAAAATTGTTCCGGGGCCGGATATTGGTCCTGGGACCCTTCGTTTAGCGCACGAATGCTCTCCTGACTGAGCTACCCCAGGAACTATACACGACACCATCACAATTCTTCCTTTATATCCACACAACTCAAATGGGCTGACAAGACGACAAAACCCAACTTTGAGTGCACACAAATTCTGTGTGACTTAAATTGTAGCTTCCTGTTAACGTACCTCAGTAACGAAATATATTATGCAAATCTGGCTTTCAGGTAGTAGCTCCCTGTAAAGCAGGTTTGAATAATTTCAAGGAAATTCGTGTATAGTTCCTGGGGTAGCTCAGTCGGGAGAGCATTCGTGAGCTAAGCGAAGGATCCTGGGATCAATACCCTGCCCCGGAACAATTTTTCCTTGAAATTATATAAATGAATTGGTTGGTTGCTAATGTCCGCATATTGTAGTTCAAGGCTGGGCACCAAGAGCGAATTCACGGTGACCCATATGACTTCTCTTCAACCCCTTTCTTCTCCACTGAGCAGCATTGATGCCGTGACAGATGAATATTAAGCGTCCCCGTTAGAGTCTGGATTCACTCCCGGTGCCCAGCCCTGTTGTAGTTTTTCCATTTGCTTTCTTGCTTCCCAGTATCATATTGACAGATCTGCAGCTGTTAAATTTTTACAGTTCTTGAGATGTGTCATATCCATTATACTTCTTTACAAAGTACACAATTAGGAGTAGGAAAAATATGATTGAAGACAGTCCAATCTACATCTCTTCTTGATAACGCTGCACCAGACATTACTTACGTGGGGGAGGGGGAGGTGCTGGGGGAAAGATGAAACCTCTCTGCCCAGTGTAAATGTTCTTGTAGAACTCCTCATCAGTTTCGCCAAGGGGCACTCTTGCATCCATGCTAAGGTCCACTTCATGCGTCATCTTCTTGCACTCTTCCTGAAGTTTCTGTATCTCCAGTCGCAACTCTTGTACCTTCTGTAGCTGCAAAAAAGCAGTCACATATCACAAAGGACATATAGACCAGCTAACATTTACACTTCTCAGAAGTCATACAAAATTATTACATTTTCTACAGACAGGAGTTATTTCACAGAAGTACAAAGTAATATTCCCTTGATGCCCCCACTGCAAATGTCTCCATGCGGCTGGTAGGCCAAACCAAACTCCCGAGAGTAATGAACAAGTGGGCCAGGGAAATAGAGCAAACATAGAATGCAGCACTTACTTATAAATACTGCTGAAAATTCTGCCCATTTATATGTACATATTCTTGATACCTTCATAGGAAATTAGCGTTTACCCAGTGAAGTTCATAATTTCAAATATGCCTACCTTCCTCCAAATATTGTCTATACCTCTATGTTAAGCCGTGCCATATTTCTCTCTCTATGAGAGCTCAACAATTAATATAACCAGCTATTTTCAAGATATTACGTGGCTTTGAAAACAAATGGTTATCAGAATGTTACTGTTGCCTTTCTTTTAAAAGTTTCTTTCTCTGGTACACAAAGAGTATTAAGATTGTACTAAATCACAGCTATGGCTGCGTGGTCTAGAGCATCAGACTGTCACGCAAGCACTCTGGGTTCGCATGTGGACAAGGTCACAGTTGAAGTTTTTCTTGGAGTCTGTATTACTTTCAAATGAGCTGTAATTTCTTAAGACCTCACTTTAGAAGAAATTGTCTCAAACAAAAGTTTCCCCGATTTGTTAAGAAGAACTAGAATACTCCAAAAAAAATTCCCCATCATTTCATAAAAAATATCAGAGCTGTCAATCATGCCCAATGACTGGGGCTCAACGGAATGCCGTCCATTACACAATTTGAAAGGCCCCTCCCCTAATAAGATTTGGAAAAATCAGCATTTAGTTTTATTGATCCATTTAAGGATAACAAACTTGTGGGCCACCCATCCAGAGCAGAGAACAGCATCAAATGGATGACCAAAGGGCCTTTTAAGGACATCAGGTCCACCGCTGTCAAGTAAAGGTTAGCATGCCTCACTGTGAAACAAGCAAGCCTGGGTTCAAATCCTGGTTGGGACAAGTTATCTGGTGAGATTTTTTTCCAGGGTTTTCCCTCAACTCATTAAGAGCAAATGCTGGGTAACTTTTGGCGCTGGACCCTGAACTCATTTCACTGGCATTATCACCTTCATCTCACTCAGACGCTAGATAACCATAACAGTTGATAAAGCGTCGTAAAACAATTAAAAAAGGACATCAGTAATTAGATCTTGAGCCTGAAAAATATCGACTTGAGGATTGCGATCCACAGTACTGTAATAGGGTATCATATTATAGCGATGCATATGTTACGATGATAAAACCACATATGGAGACTTTGTGAACTGGATTAAAAAACCCAGTGGGCAAGTATTCTATGAAAGTAACTCACAAAAGTTCAAAACTGTTGTCCTCAGGGTCTGGTGCTTATTATGTTTACCCCTGGACCTAAAATTTTTAGGTAGTGATAAAAAATTTTCAGCACAACTTCTTTTGAAACGAAGGTAAAACCAGAGGAGTTTAACTCTTCTGATGGAAGTTGTATTCTCATAGACATTCGTTAGTTTGCCGCATTGGGTCGGAATATGGTACCTGTGTTCCAATCAGTGAGCTCTATACTAAACTGGAGGCACCACTGCAATGCTCTTTCTTGTCTGAAAGCGTGACTGTTGGTGAGGGTATTGCTCTCTCTTTCTAACTAATGTGTTTCAATGAGTCTTTCGTGAGGTTCATACTGCACATGCGCAGTATTGTTATTGTGGACAATAGCATTCACTGCAAGAGAGACAAGGACAGCACTATGTTAGAAAGAGATAGCAATACGCTCAGGCGCTCAGCATTCACATCACGCTTTTAAAGCATTGAGTTGTGCCTCCTGTTTAGTATAGAGCTCACTGGTTCCAATGGGAATAATAGGAAGAAACTGGTTACAAGTGTTGCCAATCTGACAATTTTAAAACTATATTATGAATACTCAATATTTACAGGATTTGTCAGTTTTATAACATTTAGATTATTATTATTAAACTATAAAATCGCTCCTTGTATAGCCGATTTACAATTTCAGTTGGAGACAAAGTAGTTATATTAGTTACATTTCTTCAGTTGGCCAGTGATTAGATGGTGGAAAACCTGTTATGCTTGAATATTACAGAAAAAGGCCGTCAGCGTTGCCATATGTACGAAAATTATCGTATGGATAAGATATTTCTTACTTCCTGTATGCTGCAAGAGAGAAACCTCTCCTCGTATGCAAAATGTGCGAGAATTCTAATATCCCATCATTTCTGACTGTAACGTCTAATATTTAATAATGTTGAAATGAGTACGGTCAGAACTTTAATAAAGGGTGCAGAATGATGTTATAAATGAACATTATGTTCAGATGAAATTTAAAATACACTCGAGAAGAACAAAAATAGGCATTTATTTCAATGACAGAAATTTGATTGGTGACTGAAGCTACATTTACAATAAGTCTAAATCCCAGGCCGATGATGTGAACAGATCGGGTGACAGAGGAAAAGTGTTGTTAATGGTTTTCAGTTTAATGTTCAACCAATATATTCATATCCATATGTCAAATCAAACACTATATGTGGTAAGCATATTATGATTAAACATTTCATTTCATTTAAACTAATAATAATATGGGGAGTAATATGAAAAATACTAATAATAATATTGTGTGTGTAATAATATCTGTAATAACCGAATGCACTGTGTAGCATCAGATGTAGTTCCGATTTTTGTCACCAATGGCTTGGCTTTAATATCGCTTCGAAAGTATACATTGAGTTGATAAATTATTTGTCTATGAATATAATTACCAGTCTTTTGTTATAAATTTATGGTACATAAAAAGGAAATCTCCTGTGAGACTGCAGAGTTCTCAGATAGAGAAAAAAAGAGAATCAATGTATCAGGAAAAGTTCGTGGACTCATTTCGTTCTTCAGAATCAGAGATTAGTGTCACCAAGATGTATTCTTTTTCGAAGTAGATATCTTGAAAAGTGTTACACTTTTTACAATGATATATCCACTTGTATGAACGATATAAACCATTCATTCTTCGCCTACTTGTACAGGATAGTGTACCACGTGGTTATTACCCCTAATTTACTTAGAAAACTCTAGTCTTACAACTTCTCTTTCATCGTTAGAAATTAATTACCAAAACTTGCACAGTTCGAAATCTTGGTATTATAAAACATATTCTACTGATTTCAGTGGGTGCTGTCACGGCTACTCTCTTCTTAAAGCAAGAACCACTTTTTTCCGAAAAAAATGTGGCTTTTTCTTTCTTAGTAAATATTTTCCAACTAAAAAATTCGAATGTTTCGAAGTGATTCAGACATAAAACAACTCACTTTACTATCTTACTGAAGCTGGTACGTTGTTCAGAGGTAATGCCTTTCAAGGAATCTATTTCGATAAAGAGAAAGTCACCATGTTGGCACCAACCTCTGATTCTGAAGTCCACAAACACTCGGCCTTAGTACTTCTATGTGCTACACATTACCACAGTGGACACGACCGGTAGAGACAGAGTCTGCTTGCGCCGTTGCCGTTGCTCCAAGTCTCTTCTCATCTCCTGAACCTCCCGTTGCATTGCACGCAGGTTCTCTTTCTCTTTGTACAATTCCTTCTGCAGTTTATTCTTCCGCTCTAGCTGTTGCCGCAATAGAGCTGAAACAAAAGAAAAACATCAGCTCAAGTAAGATAATAAAGGATCAAATCTCGAAGATCAATAATTTATTATAATAATTGGAAGTGATTACGCTCGTAATGTAAGATCATTAGTGATAATTTATACTGTAACAGAGATTGTAAAGAGATAATTTTATTAGGTCACGCAATTTTCCCAACGGATAAGCGGCCGGATGGCATGATTCTTTACTTTCAAATGCCAATGTTTAGATTTCTCACAAGTTTAGTTGTTACAATATTATTATTGATTCCGCCTGTTTATCAGCAACTTCTCCGACACAGCAGCCTTGCCAGAAGTCTAAACACTAGCTGCAGGCGTAATTATTATTTATTACTGATTCCGCCTGGTTAATCGGCAACTTCTCCGACACAACAACCTTGCTAAAAATCTAAACATTGACTGCAGGCGGACGCATATCCCAGAAAATTGTTGCTATGAGAAGAGCTTTCATGACAACGAAGATGATATATGTTTTCACATGCTTCCCTGTAATGCAGTTCTCTGTCATGTTGCAAATATTACAGTTCGTAGTTCAATACATGCTGCATCAAATTTGGGTTATGTGGGTTTACTGGTTCTCAAGTTACTCGTATTAGCATCTGTTTGTCAACTATCCGAAGATAGGTTTGAACCTCACAAGTCATAACTCATGAGGCAACTAAGCCAGGAGATAATGGGGAAGTGTGGCCAGTTCCTTCCCCCCTCCATTGCATACATTGCTGACTAGTAATATATTACACTAGTCAGACTTCAGATGTATACAAACAATTTTATTGTTCTTCCTCTGACACATCGTTAAGTGAGATGTACTGCCTAGTACCTTTTAATTACTAGGCCATATAAGAATTGCGTAACAGTTTTACTCTGTTTGTGCTGAAATTAAATATATAATAATATTTTTGTCCCGATTCCTCCAATTTTAAATCACAACAACTCATCAGTAAATGCAAGTCATTAATTATGTACAAGTTCATACAGAATAACTACAATTGTATTGTAATCATTCATAATACATTTTTTCATTAATTGCGAGTACATGGTTGTTCGTCATTCACCCATATGAGGCCAGTTGTGTAGACCAATTTACCATTGTCCAGGATGCGCCATAAGAGGCTGGTATACGTTATACCCGCAGTGAGATGATGATGAAGATTTGTTGGGATGCCACAGGGAAACTGGAGTTCCAGGAAAAAATCCGTGTTACCTGGATCACGGGCTTTCCCAAAACAAGTTATAAATCTGGGTTACGCCGGAGATCGAACGCGCCTCCACAGGATTATAAGTTCAGAGTCCTAGCCATTAGACCACCATGACAGCACAGCATTCATAATACTATTTTTATATGTATTTAAATTTGTACTCAAAAGTGACATAAAGGCAAATATTTATGTTATTAAAAAAAAACTAAAAATACAGTAATATTCTTTTCTTTAAAAAAATCAGCAGTACCGTCAATCAGACGTCCTAACACTAATTGATTCGGTAGAAATTCATCCAACATAACAAGGAAGATTTATAACTAGTGGCCACTAATTCTCCGAGAAAAGCGATCTTTGAGACATTTTTCTCATTCTGTAGTCTAGTGCGCTAGGAGCGATAAAAACTTGAAAGTAAAATAGCAATTAAAATGGAAATAACTGTGAATATAAATATTTACTTATTTCACGAAATCATTTTTCATTCTATACTTATTGTACCGTTTCATATCGTTAGTTTATTCCACGCAATAAAAACAAAATCACGAAAAAAGTCTTATTTTCTTCAGACTAACATAACATCACAATGTATGTTTTATTTAAAATAAAGATTCACTTAATATCTTACTAAAATTGTTTTATGTGCATAATTTACTGATAAATTGATTCCTAGGTAACCTACTAAATATAAATCAAATCTATTCAATTACTTCAGAGATATAAGTAGGTAATTAAACGACAATATATCAAATACTACGTTTTATAGCGTCAATGGAATTGGTGATAGCAATACGAGAAGAGGCAGTGTGTTCACCATGTGATTACCTGACATTCGCCTTAGTTGGGAAAACCGTCGCGAAAAATCCCAACCAGTAATCAGCCCAAGTGGCAATAGAACCCAGGACTGTTCCGAATCAGCAGGTGCACGCGCCTACCACCTGAGCTACAACGGTGGCCTTATCTGGGAGAAATCATTTACATAGACAGACATGTCAAACTTCTGTAGCCCTACTTCTTTGGTATCGAAAGTGCTGTAAAGTACAGTACATTTCCGAAAATTTCGAAACTAATGTTTCGCAATATTACAATATTTTCTTTTTTAGGATTGCCAACCGTCTTCGTTTCGCCTACACAATCCAGGAACTGAGATTTCATGCTGTCTGGACGAGCTGGATGAAGATGTACTATATTGTAACTTTGTATCTTAAGAAGTGTGTACGAACATATTGGTTCTGATGAGTCTGTGGACATGCTGTGAATTACTAAAATTAGTATCATTTTGTAATGTCAACAATCCCAGTATCTAATGCCTTCTATGAAGAATTATTAGTTTACTCGCTCACAGATAACAGAAACGAGTTGTCTGAAAATGTGTTCAAGGTAGAGCTGCGAGTAAAAGGTAATTTAGGAGTACCATGTTCTGAAATTGTGAAGATTCTTAAAGACAATTCTAGTATTATTTCTGCAGCAAAAAGTGAAAAGAAATACAGGTTTAAGAGGGACTAATAATGATGTCATTGAAAAGTTAACATCGTCTTCCAGTGTTTCAAATTTCCATTATGTTGTGTTGTGGTTTTCACAGGGGGTTATTAAATATTACAACTGATTATTATCAGTACGTATGCTTCGATGGTAATTGTGTGTCAGTATTTCCTTGTAGATCCAAATTTAAAATTTGAATTATGTCCAGGAATAAATCAACAGAAAGTTAGAATCTCTACTCTTTACAGCTCGCATAATGTAACGTAATAGTACTGAAACAGTATTTACTAAAAAGTAAAAATCTAGACCCTAATAACATTTTTCCCTTCAAAATCCAATATTTCCAAATTTATTACTGCGACTTTGAGGAAAAGTCAATATTTCGAAAGCCACGGCGCTTCTAATGGACAAATTTACCAATCACATCATCCGCATCTGTACCTCCATGAAACTTACGACACAGTACTACCAAACAGGAGAAATAACAATGCAACAATAACTACGGTAAAACAGACAAAATATACTGGAAGAGGACGGCTGGAGTCGAAGACAGGTCCGTCCAGAAAGGCGATAGGCCTGGCAGCAGAACTGTACATGAAATATTTATTTTGGCTCCCATGGTATTTACGCATTCCATGGTCCATGTGGGTGGGTGTGTGGGGCGCCCGTTCGGCTAACTTTAGCTGACTGAGGAAAGGGCAAGGATGCGAAGACTGGCGAGTGTATCGATCACGCGACTTTCATCTGTCATAAATCGCATCAAGATCGATTCGCCGCCACCGACCGCCAGTCAGCTGAAGAAGGAACAAAACAGAAGCGTGCACTAATTGAATTTCACTGCCACCAAGAAGGCACAACGCTGTCATGTGCACACTCGCACAAGTCTGAGGAAGGTTAATGGTTTTCGGTAAAAATTAGGGAATTAAATAATAATTTTATTTTCTAGGAAAGTTATGGGATTTACAAATTATGTAACAACCAGACATGAGGTCTACAATTAAGAAGACTCAAGTCGATTAGAAACGTGATGACGTATCACGAGGAAATAAATGGAAGGCCTGCAGGAAAAAAGACTATCACAGAGATGCATCGATCTGTAACTATTAGCCTCAGATATTAGTCGAAATTTCGTAAAAACGTAAGCCTAATTTGACATAACTGTTCAAGAGCAAAAACTCTCCCATATCTTGAATTAGTAGCAGCTGTAATAATAATAATAATAATAATAATAATAATAATAATAATAATAATAATAACAACAACAACAGCTTCCTGCTACACAATACTTAACATAATGCCACTTAAATTATTTATTAAGTACTAACCTGTTTGCAGCAACAGAAATAGACAGTATTGCATAGTCCTCAACGTTACAGAAACAAGAAATACAAAAATATTGGGATTCGTCGTAACTGGAAAGAAATATCAGCCGATAAACAGACTTTATAACATAATAGACGTACGAGTATCTGGTCTCGTTCTTGAAATCTCCAACAGAAATAAAATGAAATTAGGAACCCATATACAGTAGTTGTAATTATACCGTATAGCCGACCGATGGTGAAGTTAAACGAATTTAGAACAGAAATAAGTTACAACAGCTCTTTCAGTCAGAAGTTATATCAAAGACATGTGACACTAATTTGAAGAAATGCTATCTACCTAGTATTATAGGCAAGTCAGAAAGTAGTCGTAAATAACAAATAAATTAAATAAATCCGCAGGGCAATCGCCCATTAAGAGCCGACTGTTGGCCACACGCCCACATGCCTCCGCAGCGGTGAACGATCAACCAACCAGAACGGAGGTATCGTGTGGTTAGCACGATGATCCCTCCAATCATTATAGCTGGTTGTCGCAACAGGATTTCACTACCTATCGTAGCTCCCCAAATGCATCGATGCTAGGTGGGCACCGGTTCCATATACTGGCAGACATTTCATGAGAAAATTTCTTCCCCCATGAGGACACGAATCAGCGCGCATTTCGTAACACGAGTCCTAGGCATGATGCCTCAAATCACGACACTACGACGCGGACTGTAAAGAAATACACGTCATAATTCATAAAGTAAGAAAATCTGTGCTACAGACCTTAACTCTTTAAATTTTTTATATCAGAACACTAAGCATCTAAAATGTATTGAATAAACCTCAGTTACTACATTCTCTATATTATATTGCATAAGCGACATAAAAGTGTCTGAAGAACTCATTTCATAAGAAGAATTTTTGACTGTGAACTACGTATGTTGAGAATATGTGTACTATGTTAATTTCTCATTAACACTTACATAATAATAATCACATGAAAGTGTTCCAATCATTTTGAAGCACGGTGTATATTGTATAGTTTAGGTAAATAATGTATGTAATTAATTTGTTCATAAATTTATTTGCGAAAAATTTATCTTCTCACCATTCGTGAGCTGCCACAAGGGACAAAGAGTACTTAACCATAGAAATTTTTACAAGTTCATGAAAAAACTGTAATCATTAAAGATTATATTTACAAAAATCGACCTTTAATAATTGGCATGAATATTAAAATATGTCAGACTTTGATTTGGTCATCTCGAGTCACAAAATTTTTTTTATGGGAAGAGACACTAATCCAATAACAATGAAACGCTCGTAACTAAGAATAGTGACTATCCCCGATCTTGGCCTGAAAGCTATTTGAACTTGGAATATGTTTAACGAAAAGTAAAAATAAATATGCAAATAATAATTAATTTCTCGGAAAAATAGGAATATGGAGCTATTTTATTTAATTTCCTTTTATTTTCTCATCTTGTGCAAGATAAAAAATTAGAAAATGAAATCACTTTACTAAAATTTACTATATTCCATAAACATATTTTCCCTATAAATTGACTCGTAGATAATATGGCGAGTGAGTGGGTAAAGTGCGTTAACTCCACAGATGGTCGAAACTGAGTTCTTAAGTTCAGATGGTAGAGCAAAACGAGAAGCACGTTTATGTACAGTGCGGGTAACTCCTACCTCGATTAGAAGCATAGCTATGTGATTGTGTTTTCTACGTTGATTCGCCAAGAGCATAGTTGTGCGTGTGTAAAATCTGTTAACTCCAGTAGTTGACAATTAAAGCGTTTGCCACAACTTTTAGAACATTTCTGGTTTCAAGAGACAGTTGCACCCGGTACGATTTATGTCACTTATAAGCAGTTTAAGTGTCGAAATTAACAGAAAATAAAGATGTTCTCGAGTGAAAATGAAAGATTTGAGATTTTAATGATGGTTGGATATGGTGACGGGAAACGTACACAAACGTACACGTATATGAAACACAACCAAATCGAAGTCCTATTTATCAATGTACTGTGAGTAGAATAGTAAAATTCAGGGAACATGGACATCAGAGCCGTGACCGACAACTAATAAAGATTTTGAGCCAGACATTTTGCTAACAGTGAAAGATAATCCACACTCTTCACTTCATGAATTACAATCTACATTTGATGTATCGAGAACAACCATATGGAGAATGCTGCATCGCTCTAAATATCATCCTTATAAAGAATAATAAACATTTTTATTAACACATTTTCATTAAACCTTTAAAATTTGACATATACTATACACATACATACATCTGAACATTTTATCAGAAAAACGGTGAAAAAGAAAAGGCAATGAGAATGATGGTGAAAAATAATTGCAATACAAAATTATCAGAACGATTACTGAGGTATTGATTGATTCATGATACACAACAATCAAAATACGGTAGCTGTTTAAAGCAAGTTTACCTACGAACACAAAGCACAACACAATGATAGCATATAAACATGCATTCTACCAGGGATTCGAACCTACAACATTGCCACCAGGTCTCTTGCTACACCCTTCACATTCAAGCTTGCAGATTAAATGTTAGCTGGGTTTTCGTGATTAATTGGAGGGGGGGGGGAGCAGGAAGACCGTCGGATAATCCGATGATCGATTAAGCGAGGTTCTACTATAATTCTACCTATACAGTGCTTTTCATTTCCCTAGTAAGGTTTCATAATGAGCTTCATACTTAGGGTTTTTTTCGGCGTGTACTAGGCGGAAATACGATGCGACCCTTGTGTTACGACGTCATCACGACATTTATCTTGCACTTACAAAAAATCACACTGACGATGAACAAATATCCATGGCCTAGAGTGGATTCGAACCCCATGATGTAACCTTATAAGCAGATTTAAAATTGCGCTATAGTCATTGCGAACATCACGGTAGGTAGACAAGCAAGCACTCGAGAAGTTCGATGAAGATATCAGGAAAAATTCTCAGATGTTCACATTCCATATCGTTCAACGATCCATGGCCTTATGAATAAATTCCGGGAGACAGGAAGTGTTACAGATAAGAAGCGTACAGTAGAATACAGCGTACTGTCCTCACTGATAATTTGAATGACATTGCACAACGCTTGGAAATTTCCCTAAAATCCACTCCATCCTCTTTCGATGGAAACTAGTACATTTTACAATTCTATGCAAACTGTTATAAAATTATTTAAGTTGAGGGGAAACAGTTATGAATGCGCAACCAATGTTAGACGGCGAAAAATTCAAGTGCAAAAAAAATTACAACCCTGAAACTTTTACACAATATAAAAGAGACAGGCTACCTCCCTTAAACCACAAATTGAATTTTGTATTGTACAGATATTATAAAGCATATTTTTTTTATGTGAATATGTCTCTACGTTAGGTCCAGTACCAGAGTACCACCTCAGAAAGACGACCGACACATTTTCAGGCCAGTTTTGTCCAGCCTATAATTTATAAACTCAATGACATATTCCAATAAAGTAAACGGCAATCGATACGCGGGACGGGAGAATTTGAGGCACTAAATGGCGGATTGCGCGGCAGCCGAGACAGTATAACTCGAGAATGCGAAGTGATAGAACGTTCGCAGTGGTGTCAAACGATTCGTAACGAATAAGGCTACAATCTTAATTGAGCAACAAATCAACAGTCGACAAGTTCAATTTGAAAAATTCACTAGTGAAGTTGAGTGAAGAGAGAAATTTCACTATAACGAAGTATATGCAGCGCAAATGAGAGCGAATGTGTAAGCAATGGATACCTTACATTCAACATCCCATCTCGAGATGTATTCACAAATTTTTGTATGAAATAATGTGTTTTCACATTTTTTTATTTTACTTTTTCAACCACATTTTAGCATTCAATTTTGTTCATTTTAATATTAGAGTTCTGAATCGGTATCTCATTCATCATTATGCTAGTAATGAAATATTCTGAAAAGTCTGGTGTGTCTATCGTGCTTATTGCTTCGAGAAAAGTGCACCAAAAGTAATATATAGACACTACATATTTTTTTCTTGTTTAGTAAAATTGACTTGCAGTTTTAACATAATAATGTAATCAAAATTTAGACTCAAAATTAAAACATCCCAGGGCCATAATCTGATTCATCTGCATTCCCTTTATCTTCTTTTCGTCCTTCCTTTGGTTATGCTAGCCTCTTCTGTAGCATTTGCTGTGGCAATTTCACTTTTCGGAATGCGATCCATGTCGATGTTCTTCAGTCCAGTCTCTTCATTTAACCCATGCTTCATCTAATCTCTAATACATATTTTTTTTACACTCCACCACTGAAACACATTATAGCATCGTCAACCCTGAACTTCACTGCTCCTATTCTTACACAGACAGTCTTAAGCAGTGTTGTCCAAATCTAAAACTTTCGGGATTTTGTGTCTTGCCATGGAGGCACTTTTCAAAAAGTTCTTCTTGGCTGAGATCTCTGAATATGGGTTTGATTGCAAGCAGGATATTCTCTGTAATGTAATGTTTGTATTTGTAGTTTGGTTGTTATAGCGGGGTTGTTGAATTTTCACAAACTATTGGTTTCCCAAAACTGAGATCGCAAGCCGTATGCTACAGCTCTGCATATTGCTACACGAGATTTATTACTTTGAATTATTTCGCAAAATGAAATCGAACCTAAATATTCCATCATTTATTGAATTAAATGTAATCAAGGATTACACAAAAAAAAATCGAAATATCCTAACCCGTCTAAGTGGTAGAAAACGACTCAATCCCTGCATTTTATAACAAGATTGCTTACAATTCTCTGTCTTCCCTAAATCTTCACTCAAAGAAGCTTTCTTTCCACAATCTTTAGAACTAGTATGGTTTTTCCAACAAGTTCACATAATGACCGAGATATCAGAATTATTTATTCATTAGCAACTAAAGCTTTACTCTTATCACTCATTTCACTGGCACACGTTTGGCACTTGGAAGATCAGAAGTGAATCTAAGTTTTTTTTTTTTCTTTTTATACGAAGCACTAACATTGCTGTTAACTTCTTCATGTGAATACTCTTCTTCTGTTCCTTCTGTTCATAAAACCTATCTGTTTACTTTCAAGGATTTGTTTCCTCGAAACTTAGGTTTGTATCCAAACTTCTTTGTTCTACACATTTTGATTATAAACACATGTAAAAACTACCAACAAAATCTTACAAAGTCGTCCACACACAAGAGAGAGAGACGTCTAGTTCAAATCATGCTACGTCCTCAAATGACAACAAGAGACGTTCAGCCATACTACGTTCTCAAATGGCGGCAATGTATAATTACCTTCAGTGTAGTACTCTAGGAAGAATTTCTCCCTGGATCCATATTCACTTCTGGTAGATGGCAGCACCAGTTCATGCATCGTAACACCAGTCCCGTCTTCCAATTGCCACACTGTGTAGCACAGAGAGAGGCAGCATTTTATGCATTGCCCACAGAGTCAAAATAATCCATTTAAAGGCTTGTTGCATGACATAATACAATTCCAATTATATCACGCGCATGCATCATACTTCTATAATTTTAGCCGTAGCGCTAACCATAATTAAAAGTTTGAATAATGATTAATGATTACCAATTATTATTATTATTATTATTATTATTATTATTATTATTATTATTATTATACTGAATTAAGCATAAGTTACAACGTTCCCATTTTTTTTTCCTATACCGTACTTCAACTACGTTCCAAACTTTGTGTCGCTAGTTCAATGTGATTACTGCGGTTATGTCAGAGCTTAACTGCGTATAACAGTATGATTAAACATTAAATACAGTAATAATGAGGAAATATATATAAATAACGCCTGTAACATAATTTTTACTTTCTATGATGTATACCTAATTTTTAGCTTTGTAAGAAATTATTTTCTGAATACTCTACTTTAAAATGTATAAGCGTAGGGGAAAAACCCTTAGATCTGGATGTTTCGTGCTCGAGAAGGTTGGACAGTAGCCTACACATCTATACATTCACTCATGGCGCAACAATGAAAGGAGAGAGAGGAAGATTAATTATTAAACACTACATTACAATCAACTCCACTGAAATGAAAAATATATTCCCTCTAAAACAAAGACAATCTTTAATATCAGCAAATATTTTGGAGTTGCTGAGATCATAGCTGGAAACGGTACGAACCAGGAATATTACCTATATATAACAAATCTATTCCAATTATAATGCCTCGACATTCATCAACTACTACTAATATTACAAATAATAGACGCTACAACAACTAAAACACGCAGTAGCTCCAAAATGAAAGATGGAGTGGCATATCCTGTCAAATATGGTAATACAGACTCACGTAACGCCATGCAGTGCCTGCTTTTCGTCACAACACAGTCGCTCCTTCTCACACGAATGAGAAACAAAACAAGAGCGGCGTTACGTCACGTTCTCGCTCTTTGAGATAACAGCTGACCTCGCGACGGAACACAACCGCCGTGTTTCGAACACAGTGCCGGATTTTACTAATTTTATCGAAATTTTCTGGCAATTTATTACGATTACCTTCTAAAGCGACACTTCATATAACATCCCGACATTAAATGTTGTCATTTCATACACACGCAGTACTGAATTCAGAAATAGGTCTTTTTATAGAGAGGAAAGGTGAATTCCTGGAGAGGAACTGTTCTGGCTTATAAAATAAAATTATTGAAAAAAAGTCAGCAATCAAAAACTGCAATACTTTTGCCATTTTTCATCTGTGTAGTACTTTCAAACTATATTTTATTTTTACACCCTACATAATATAATTAGGTAAAAAAAAAAGGTATCCCCGTAACATGCCATGAAGGCACTTGGGGGGCATGGAGGTAGAGCCCCATGCTTTCCATGACCTCGGCACTAGAATGAGGTGGTGTGGTCGGCACCACGCTCTGACCGCCTTTTACCCCCGGGAAAGACCCGGTACTCATTTTTATAGGAGGCTGAGTGAACCTCGGGGCCGTTCTGAAAGTTTGGCAACGAGAAAAAATCCTGTCACCACCTG
The DNA here is from genome assembly GCF_040183065.1 of Periplaneta americana. NCBI lineage: Eukaryota > Metazoa > Arthropoda > Insecta > Blattodea > Blattidae > Periplaneta > Periplaneta americana. Next base: position 110,570,730 of record NC_091129.1, read on the forward strand.
GGATCGAACCCCGGACCTTCCAGTCCGTAGCCAGCTGCTTAGGTACAACTTACAAACTGTCTTGTTTCGTTGATATATTCAGTTAAAAATAAAACAATGGCTTAAACTGAATTGACAATAAAAGGATGTTTGAGAATAAAGGAACTAAAGAACCGTAAACTTAGGCTACTTCATACATCTCAGAACTAACATTTTCCACATGTTTTACTTTGCATTCAAGATATGAATTTGTGACTTCAGTTCTAAAATGAACATAAGCATGTAGCCAGTGGCGAATAAATAGCCTATTATTTTCTCCGAGAGGGAAGAAAACAGGAGGAAATGTGTTTCTAATTAATAAACAAACCACAGAATATTTTTACATAATAATGGTTTGCAGTTCTATTTAGGTGCTATCTATTTAGGTATTATTATTATTATTATTATTAAAAGAAATAGACGTGACTTGAATGGAAATAAACAGGTCTATTCATTTCTTTTTTTAGATATAATCCATCATCGTATCTGCAGTGCTCGGGAAAAGTGGCACAAGTCAAAAATGTTAATTTTACAGGAGAAGGAAAAAAACTATCTTCACTCTGGTTTATGTCGATATGATTTTGTTCTGTATGAATTATTGTAATGGGAGAAAACGTATGTCTCTTTTCCCAAGCGAGCAGATGTTCCGTAAGTTGTCAATAAATTATTTATTAAAAATATGTTTGTGGAAACTGACTTATGCCACTTTTCCCAAGCATTGCAGATATTATGTTTACAAACCTGATGGATATACTGCAGTAGTTTTTTTTTTTTTTTTTTGCTAAGAGTAGACCATTTCGCTCCGGGTCATTCCTTGAATTCAACACTGTACTGTACATATGGACCCTGGTAGATTCAGCCCGGACTGTTACGCAAAACAAATACTAAAATATACATGTAGGCCGATATTATTTTCGAAACATCCATTTACATGTGCAGTATTGCAGTATATAAAATCGTCCATCAAGATAATTTTTAAATAATATTAATTTTGTATATAAATCTAGTCTAAATGTATAGGTTTTTTCCAACTTGATAGAAAGTATTATGTAAGTACCAACAGCACAGTAGACTACAATGGTAAAACAAATATATAATCAAATTTTTGCGAAAACCTCAGGAAAAAAACGCCTGCATCCATTTATTTAAAGTATAAAATCAATTACTCTTGTACTTCAATTAATTATTTACTCATTTTTTATTTAATAAGTAGTATTATTTCATGATCGATGTTATCTACTGTGTATAACATTTCAAATACATGCTTATATAGTATATAAACATATACTCTTATACTTTTTATTAACGGTGGGCATTTGATTTTCGTCATTCGTTCACAACTAGTGGTGACGCGCAGAAGCTGTAGTTCTTTCAGCCGCCTTGAAGCTATTGGTCATGGTGACCATAGGAGGCAAACTATGTAACATATATTAATCGTGCAATGGTGGAATGCCGGTAAGGGAAACCGGAGTACCCCGCGAAAATCTAACACTAAACACCGCGTCTGCCACAAATTCCAGTTTGACCCGTCGGGATTAGAACCTGGGTTACCAGTGTGGAAAGCGTAAGCTTTAGCTGCCTAGCCATTCGGCTAACGGCGCGCTTACACTTCAAATATAACCCTTATAATTTCCCTTTTTCTATTTTAAAATCCCAGGAAAAGTTGGGGCTGATAAAGCCCAAAATGATAAAGGTGAACCTGAGATAGCGAACATTTTCTGAAGAATCCGGCTGTGACAGATTCATATCTAAGTAATTTTTTACCGTTACAGGTAGAAAGTTGGATGACTTATGGCCGGTTTCACCAACCTACGTTATCATTATAACGTCTCGTTAAATATTTTAATGACACGTTAGTTAATTTTTGTGTTCCACCAAACATCGTTATTGCTAACGCATCTTTAAACTCGTCGTTAATTTATTAGGACCTAATTCGTCGCGTTAAAGCAATAACGATGGGTTAAGAAGTCAACAACATGGCGGACGTATTCGATGTTGAAATTCTGCAACATAATGGCGAACTTTCATGTGTTGTAATAACACTTGGAATAATCATTTTGAAGATTTAAGTGATAAAGAATCTTACGAAAGCTACACATTAAGGAAATAAGTAATAAGAATTATTCTAGAAGAAACTGAATATAGGTTAGAATACGACAGATAGGAATCGCACACTTAACACCTCTGCAACAGATTCTTCTCGCTTTAAGATAATGTTACGGGAAGTTTTGAAATAGTAATTGGTGATATGAACGGGATGTCAAAAGCTGTATTTCTAGATATGTGAATAAAGTATCAGACGTACATCAACATTACGTCCACAATACATTCATTATCTTTATAATAGGCCTACAGCTAAATTTCCTGTCGTCATTGACAACGATAGAGTGTGTAGACTACATGTTCCAGTCATATCTCCTGTCAGTAATATGTCCAAAAGATTCTGCAACAGAAGATCCTATTTTTCCTTCAATATTCAAACAATTTCATTTGTAGAGTTCCGCATAAAAATTGTGGCTAAACTATCGCTGAGGTAGTTTCTAGTTTCCTTCGTGCTCTGCTTATACACTTTGCACATACGAAACTGTGACAGGTTAGGTTTGATTAGTTTAGGTTTTTGTTATGCCTTGTATATACGATCAGTTGCATCTCCACAAAAAATTAAAAATAAATAAATAAAATTCAACGATTTTCAATTCCGAAATCAGCAGAATTATCTCAGCGCTAGTTTACTGAAATTGTAATAGGTTAGAATACGACAGATAGGAACCACCCACTTAATGCCTCTTCAACAGATTCTTCTCGTTTTAAGTTAATGTTACGGTCAGTATACGATAGCACAACATTCCAAAGGTATAAGAGGATGCCTTTTTAAATGGAAAGGGTGCAAAGAGATTTTGCTTTTAGGATGCAATGGATACCCTTAAAATCCAATTTAATGACACCTCTTCTGAATTCTACCACACAATTGTTACAGGGTACATGAAATATAGTATAAAAGTAGTATGCAATTTATGGAAGAGGCGATTTCCCATCCTAAATTTAGGCCTAATAATAACTGTATTGTGGCATTAATTCTGAAGCTGTTTACCTTATCGTCCGCAAAATTTTCTTATATTTCCTTTACAAGTTATAAATTAACTGCTCTACGTTCCTATTTACATTTGGAAGCATCTGGTTTTTTGTTTTTAAATTACGGTATGACAACATACTGTATTTAGGAAAAATATCAAGAATAAGAACTTTTAGATGTTCTTAAAATTACAGCCTGTTTCAAGTTTGCCTATGATTGTTTCCTCATGCCAAACAAAGTCAGCCGTGATCATATGCAACCAATGAAATTCGCGATTTCGAAGCCATGGTCATATGAGAAATAAAAACATGCAAGATATAAGTACAAAATCCCCAGGTTAGTAAACGCACGTTAATTTTAAAGAAACGAGGCATAGTGAAACAGTCCACTTTTAAAGATCTCGTTAAAATTAAATGGTCCGTTTATTGACAAGTCGTTTGTGCTAATTTATAGGAGTTTGGTGAAACCGGCCAATAGTCTATATAACATGTATGTATGTATTTATTTACAATGCAAGTGGGCAAGGACCCGGTGGCAGTGGTATACACAGTATAAACAACATGCAGTATGTAATTATGCAAATAGTCTATTTTATCTTAAATATCGAAATAATTAATGTCATATTACTCTCCTTTACGGTTTACTTCACCAAATTCAGTTTTATAATAACTAGGTGGTTAGTTGTTGGTGAATTTCTAATGCCTTTGGATATGTCAATTAAAACTTCCCCGAATTTTACCTACCTGACAGTGTGGAGAATTCTAGTTCCTAAGGAGGTAATCACTGCATTTGCCATAGGAAGATGATTTTCGATTACGATTTTTAGTAGTTGAATTTTGACGCGGACGGATACTTGAGCACTCTCATAACATGAAAACGCACCCAAAAATTACGACACAGGCACCCCGATTTTACCTTCCATTCGAATCATATTGACGTAATAAGTAGGCTTTGAAGCCGCAAACTCCAACGACCAACCACTTTTTGACTCCGAAAACTGCTTTTTGAGGGGGGGCGCCGGCAGTGTGATTCTATGGCCACCAAATGCCACCATGCAGAACGATGAGTTAGTGTCAGAAACGCCCGCCGTCAGTTATTTCCCCACCAGTTACTTTCCCTTCAAATGCATTGTTTAACACTCAAATAACTTTCACAGTTTACTTTCCTCCATTGCTATGCCATTACAAGTAAATTTAGCAGTCGCCAATACTTTCTTGGTTCTCTTTGTTCAAACATTCGCTGTCATAATATTTGGTGCGAGGTATGAAACTTCCCCATCGTGTAATCACTCCCGTTCTTCCATCACTTCGTCGTTCTCTGACAAATATTCTCCTTAGAGCTTCCTTTTTAAACTCCGCCAATCTTAAAAGTAAACGCAGATCACAAACCATTATGCTTTTTCTTTTACTTTTACTTTTCTACCTTATAAAGTATTTCGCATTAATACGCATTATCAGAATAATAGCGTGCAACGAAAATGTAGTATCGGGCCTGCAGTTTGCTTGACGATTTTGTTCATGTTCATTATTTATGGGTAAATTTATCCGGAAATGATGTAGCCTACATGAAACATAATAATGTTCTATGAAAATCACTAGGGATTCATTCGGTATCAAAAACACAAAATGGCGACGAACTTGTAATCTAACGTATTTTCTCTTACATTAAATTTTCTTTCTTGCGTAACGTGAAATCATAATGGAATGAGCTGATCAGTGCGTTTCTAGACTCGTAAGTTTCGGAGAAATTATAATTATGTAGAATAGTCTCTAAAAATCCCAAAAGTAACCCCTTAGTGAATGAGATAATCATTTTTACAGGATTAGATCCCTTGTAAAATATTTATTACGGGAGCGTGGACCACTTTTGAACGCAGAGTTCCAAAACGAGAAAAATGTAACAATTACAATATCGTACAACTATTTATGTAAATTTGTGCAAAATTAATTGGATTAATCTACTTAAACCGTATAATTTAGCCTATAAATAAAGTTAAATGTCTTATCTTTATAATTATAAATAACTTAATATTTTTTGCGTGCAATCCACGAAATAAAGTCCACCTTACTTGGGATTACATTAAATTGATTTGTCCGCCGTTGTGGCTACGTGGATTGCGCGTGCGCCTCTCAACCAAGCGGTTCGAACTTCTATACTAGGCGTGTGAAATGGAAGAAAAGAAACTTATATTCCATCTTTCTAATAATAGTTAAACGCTTCTGCCGATGGCTCTTTGTTTCTTATCAGATCACATTTATGATACAATATTTTCATTTTCAGATATTCTCATTCTCATAATGTTCTGTATTTAATTTAAAGATCTTAAGTACACTGTGCTTCAAAATTATGGTAGCACTTTCATATGTCCATTATTAAATATGTAATGTACTACTAATGAGAAATTAACATGGTACACGTCATATGATGGTCAATTTTCTAAGCTTTAGCTTCTAAGTTTCAGAAAATGTATTATTTGTTGCCATGGGACTGTTCAAAAATGCCAAACTCCACGATATAAATTATTTTCCGTTCTGTAACTTGCGAAAACAAATTTAATAACAATGGTACATTTCCGAATTGACCACCTACTACATCGTTGAGTTGAACGTCCTATCGCCGCTGATCTGGCCTATCGCCCCTGGCCTCCCAGATCACCAGACTTGACACCATTAACTTCTTTCTTTGGGGTATGTGAAGAATGAAGTTTATGTGCCAACTCTACCCCAAGACCTTGAAGAAGTAAGACATCGGATCATTGCTGCGATTGCATCCATAAACAAACAAGTTGGAGAGAATTTGAATATTGTTGATGTTCTCACATTGAGTATTTATAACGTGCCAATAAAAAACTTGGAGAGTTTCTTAAACAAATTATACACAGCAAGTTATTGTATCATTAGTACTTACTAAAAAAATAATCATATGAAAATGTTATATAACTTTGAAACACAGTCTAAAATCATAAACATAATCAATGTAATTATCATCACCACCAGCAGCACCTATGTAGATCTATAATTACAAATATCTCGGTGGCTTAATATTTATCATGCTAGCCGTTAGTTTTCATGTTCACAGGTTCAAAACCTGCCGAGGGCATGATTTTAGAGTGTAGCAGTAGCAGTAGCAGTAGTAGTAGTAGTAATAGTAATAATAATAATAATAATAATAATAATAATAATAATAATAATAATAATAATAAAAGTCGTTATTAAATACAATGTGTACAATTTTAAGCCATTTTTTTATTTGTTCCGGATGCCTGGCTCGGGCTCTCTCAGAGTAAGAGTATTAGTATGATGATGATGATGATGTGATGATTATGATGAGGAGGAAGAGGAGGAGGAGAAGAAATGGGATAACCCCAAGAAAAATCCTTTGTGCTAGCTTTGTCCTCCACAAATTCCTTCATGATCCAAACGGACCCGGGTTGCCACGGGATTGTTTAAATTGTAAAATATATTCCTTACAGTGGCTTCCTCCACGAGGAAAATAAAGCTGTGGGTGCCGTGTCGCAGATTTACGGCTCCTGATAGTGGTAAGAGGGCAAATTTCCCGACCATTACTCGCCTATGTTGAATTTCAGTGCTGAATTACCTCTGTATTTGAATGAGCCGTTAAGTAAACTACTGCCACTACTTTTATCACTACCACTACTCGTACAAAGATAACTGCGCGAGGAATCTAGAACTTATTGCGGCTCTAAGCAATATGCTTCCAGATATCGCGCACATATGCTTATTTATGGTAAGAAGTACCTAACTGCATCAACTTAAAAGTGGTATATTAAGATTTAAGAAGTAAAAACATTTAGAGTGATTTTTATTCTATTAAAAAATGCCAGTCATACGCTCGCACCATTACAGTATCACCTACTCAATCACTGTTAAGTGCCAAGAAAGGTAGCGGTATCACTGTTCAAGGCATATATTTCGTACCATTAATACAAAGTAGGCCTACATGAATTGTTTAACTTTGTTCAAAATATCGCAAATTTCGTTTTGTGTGCAGAAATTGCAATGTTTGGAGTTCTCACGAAGGTGGAACTAATTTCTGTCTTCATTTTCATAACTGTACTTATGCAATTTTGTACCTGTACCGGTACTCACATTCCCAAAGGAGAAATAAAGAACACAGTATGTCCTTTTGAGAACTTGATGTCCTTGTGAGAATTTATTCAATGACAAACATCCTGTATATATCTTTTGACATTGGGTACGTTGAAATAATTCAAGATAAACCAAATCGATAAACACGCTCTTAATTTCCTAAACATTAAACTCGAGATTGATGCTGCGTAAATTGTCAAATGTGTTCACTTTTTTCAGTTTCACTGTCTGAGGTGCTAAAATTTTCCCGGCACTTTGCTTCAAACACCCTGCACCTGCAAACTTACATCAGATTTGGCACTGAGCTTCAAAAACTCTGCACCTGCACACTTGTTTTAGATTTATGTAATTTTAAACAAACGCAAGAGGTATCATCTTGACTACGGCCACCATTTTTATGGTACCGCTGTGTGTCGTTCGACTAAGCGAATAGAATTCTATTTTGCGATAAATTAAATATTGATATAACTTTTATGCATTTCACATGCTTCTAAATTGTTTTAACCTCATATACAATCCCAAGTTACTTATAGATCGCAAATAGGACATTTCTTCAATTGTCAACGATATGACTTTATTAAATTTTGGTACTTATGTTACGCCGTTTTACCAGATATCGTCATGTAGGTCAATTGGAAATTATCTCGACTTTAAAAGGTGAGACTTTTTTTTACTTTTTTTTTAGCACTGCTTCCTTATGAGGGTAATGAAATTTGCGGAGCCCGTGTCTTTCCGTTCCTGAACGAGGAGGCATAAAGCCAAATATACCCATCAATACAATTATTTGTCTCTAACGCAAAAATTAAACTCTACGTGTCTGTTTTCCCTCCTTATATTACACTAATGGGGTAATGAATTCCCCTTATACGTGCTACCGCCTTAGAAATGAATTTCAAATTATTTTGATAGAAGAGTACAGGAAAGCCATATCTGGCAATAGCTGGAGGTGTTTGCAATCAACCAATCACTTTATCATAACACAAAATTATAACCTTGATTGAAAATATCGTTTTTTTTTTTTTAAGATTTAAAATATAATGGCTGCAAAATTACATACTATGTTGTTACATATAATGCTCGTTTTTATTTTACGCTTATAAAACCTACGATAACTTCGAGAATAGGGAAGGAGATTGTACAAATAAACATAAAAGCGAAAAGGAGACCTTGGCCATCAAAATTCGTGAAACACTGGCGTAGCTATCGTTAGAATTAGACTACTACGTCAAATGAACACGGCCGACCAACGCTCTTGGTAAAGTAAGCGAATTGCACGAAACAGAAAAATAAATGCACAAAAGATATCAAGACAAAAAGCACTATGTATATGAAGAATTGTACGTGCTTGTAGAAAACAATATTAACGTGAAAAAAGGAATAAAAACGCGGGTGTAAGCTGCATTGATAGATCCGATCGCAAGCTGAACGTAAAGTAACTGAATTGTTGTGTCTTTTGCCTCACCACAGCTGGCCGCGTGTAGGCGGAGCGCTGCTGAGGAAGGCCGTCTATTTCTGAACGTCACTCATTCTGGTATGTACACCGCTGCACTAACATCACAGCAGTTGATACAGCGTTTTTAAATAGTGACGCAAAACTTTCACGCCAAATCAATAACAAACTCTTCCATAATGAAGCAGTTTCAGTTGTACCCTCTTGCGACTTCTGTTCCTCAATACAGATCAATTCTTTGACCCTCCGTTAGGTGGCGCTAATGTCCTTAGACTTCGCACTGCCGCCATATTGAAATACGCAACAATGACATTATGAGAACTAACAAACACATTAACACAAATTCCTCTCCGATAAATGGAAGTTTTTCACTTATCAAAAATTCCACGAAGGTACTTGTTACGCAATTTTCGTCGCTGGAGCCATGCATATGTTCCGGGTTCGAGTCCTGCCTCCGCGCGATCACCGCCAGCTGGCATTGGCCCAACACCAAATGTGGCCGCTATTTCTGGTACATAAGGCGAGCCAAGTTCGCGGCGCACCGCTCTCGCACAAACTTTCCCATATCCGTGGATTTCATTTTTTTAATATTCGGCCCATGTTTTCTCTCAATGCGAAAATTTGTCAAATATCGTCGTTATTGCAATGCGCTCTTACGAGGATTTAATAAAATGTCAACGCATCCCATTAGTTAAAAAAATTGTTTTTATGTAAAGTTCGTGACAATCTTCCACTAAGATATCTATCCCTTTCTTGACGTCCTAAGTCCATTTTTCCTTTTGAATTGGATTGCAATGTCAGTTTCGGAAAACTTGACCAGTCAGTTCTTGAAAGTTATTCTTTCCATCTACTTCTACAACAATTATCTACAGTGTCAATTACGGGAATGGTACCTACTTAGTTTTTGGTAATGTCTTCATTGTGATAACGACTGATCTTACTGTAGTGCACCATTTCATTGAGTTTGACCTACGTTATTTCTTCTTGAAGAATCACGTTTCACTAACATAAAGTAAGTAGACTTTTGCACTATGATATACATTATATCAATAATTATAGCGAAATATACCGTATATAGAGTAGTACACTCTCACAACTTTTGCAGCAGACAACAAAAGTAAATCTTAAAACGAGTATTCACTTATGCAAGTAGCTAAAATTAAATATTAACTTCCCAATTGCATTATCGTCAGTAAGCAATAAAAACGTTGTTAAACAAATAGGTGAAAACCTACTCAACAACCAAAAGTTATCTAATATAGGAAGCGGAAGAAAGTGTTGATTTAAAAAATTCACACAAGGTTTTAAATTTTATGGCATATAATTATAATAGCATTCAAGTTTTAAGTGCAATGCACTAACACCATCTACATTATTGGCTGTTTACCTATGTTTAGGCGGCCAGATAGCTCAGTTGGTAGAGCAGCTGGCTACGGACCGGAAGGTCCAGGGTTCGGTCCCGGGTGATGACGGGATTTTTCTCGTTGTCAAACTTCCAGAATGGCCCCGATGTTCACTCACCTCCTATAAAATTAAGTACCGGGTCTTTCCCGGGGGTAAAAGGCGGTCAGAGCGTGGTGCCGACCACACCATCTAATTCTAGTGCCGATGTCACGGAAAGCATGGGACTCTACTTCCATGCCCCCCCCCCCCCAAGTGCCTTCGTGGCATGTGAAGGGGATACCTTTTACCTTTTAATCTATGTAACTTCTACATCTTGGACATAATCCTTAAAATGAAAATAAATCTTATGCCAACTTAATGAAGACCACTTCTATATTTTTTCGTGCCCCCTGGATATTTTATAATCTACTTCTGAAAAGTAATTTACACTGTTACATATTTGCAGACTTGGTGTTAATGTTAATATCATCTAAATCTCTTTTGCAATCCTCTCTTTCTATTCCAATTATTACCATTGCCATTGTAGTCATTGTTTCGTCCTCAACATGGCGGATGACGTTTGGTATCTAATATCATCATCATCATCATCATCATCATCATCATCATCATCATCATCATCATCATCATCATCATCATCATATCAATACCATCACCACCATGAAATTTATGGTCTTTGTTTTCAATATCGTCGTTTCCAACGTCATCACCTTCATTTCTATTATTATTATTATTATTATTATTATTATTATTATTATTATTATTACTAGTACTACTACTACTAAGTTACTACTACTATTATGCAATAATTTTGAATAAGCCTATATTCATACACATCGGTCGCGGATAAAGGAGTAGGCTCTACGGTTTGACAAATACAAAAGTATAATAATCATTGCGTTGTGTAACAAGATAATTCACTTCGCACGCTATAAATATAGGGAAGATTTAACGGTACCTCCATGACTCTTTACTTCCTTACTATATGCGTCGACCTGGTTGGCGTAGTCGGTAGAGTGCTGGCCTTCTGTGCTCAAGGTTGCGGGTTCGATCCCGGCCCAGGCCGATGGCATTTAAGTGTGCTTAAATGTAACAGGCTCATGTCAGTAGATTTAATGGCATGTAAAAGAACTCTTTACTTACTTACTTACTTCTGACTTTTAAGGAACCCGCAGGTTGATTGCCGCCCTCACATAAGCCCGCCATTGGTCCCTACCTTGTGCAAGATTAATCCAGTCTCTACCACCATATTCCACCTCCCTCAAATCCATTTTAATATTATTCTCCCATCTACGTCTCGGCCTCCCTAAAGGTCTCCGTCCTTCCAACTAACACTAAAAGACCTCCTGCGGGACAAAATTCCGGCACATCGGCGACGCTCATATAACCTCGGCAGATGCGAGTGTTGTTAAATAAAACATATATATATTTTTTTACTATAAGTTACCAAAAATCTTGCTAGTCTTAACAGCAGAAGCATTTTAAATTAGTTAGGCGACGATGAAAGAACCTGCTTATAGGTTACATACCGACTCCTCCACCCTACCTTGCTGAAGACCCTTCGTTACCCTAGACAAGATACAGTAGTGGAAAGCTTCGGAACACTTCTAGCTTAACAGCCATCGAGGATTTTTGCATGTGGTTAGTTTATACATCATCGCTAGTTTATACTAGGTTCGTGCGTTGATTCAAGTCTGTTTAGCACGGTCAATTAAGCTTTATGGAAAGTAAAGAAAGAACGTATGTTTTGTAACACTGATCATAGAGGACGCTCACGTGTTAGATGTAAGTGAAGGACCACATTCTGACACAAGCGGATGTCGTTGCTAGCACTGACGTAATGTGATTGCGTTTGCGTGTATTATGTGGAAATACATTAATAACAGATACTGATACTCTTTTCTTCAATACCAGAACTTGCCTGATTTACAAGAAGTTCATTTCAAATTGATGCAGTTCTCAAAGTGAGAAATAACTTGGTGCTTATTAGCAATTGTTTTCAATATTCTTATAAGCATTTTTATTACAAATTGCCTTATAAACAAGCTCCTTAAACACGGGTAAAATTTCGTGACCCATTTCACGTTTGATGCCGATGCACACACATTGGATAAACTTTTAAATAGATTTTCTTTGACTCATTAATAGACTAAAGGCTGGTAATATTGTGATACTAATAATATTATGATAGTTCTTTTTGAGAATTTTTTTACAATTTTACTGAGCGAGAGGAAGACCGGTTTTTTGCGTCAAGGTATTAAGGGAATGTTCGTGGACAAGTTTCTGCACAAAACCGGTTCTTTTCTCGCTCAGTAAAATTGTAAAAAATTCTCAAAAAGTGCTATCATAATATTATTAGTATTACAATATTACCAATCTTTACTCTATATGTTCCATGCGCAGTCAAGTTTATCCCAAATGCGACAAACTTGATTAGTAAGATTCAATTATTTTTAGAGGCATAAAAGCAGCGTATAGACATTATTTCTTGCTGTTGTGATCTACAGACTCATACATGCAAATAACAACAAGTAATTTTACTTTCTTATTGGATATTTTGAAATTTTCGCCGAAACACATTTTCAGCATTTCTGATGCCGAAAATGTGATATTGGGCATGCCATCTATATGTCCGTATGTGTAGCCTACAGAGATTTCTTCTCAACCACAATACTGTAAAAGGATTTTGCTCATATTCAGTATCTACGAGTCAATGCACATGAAAAATAATAATTTTAGTATAAAATTTAATATGTAGCCTATTTATATGAAAGCAAAAACACAAAATGGCCATACACTCAAAATCCATTACAACATTTGTTTTTATTTTTTATTATTTATTTATTTTTGTATGATGAAGGAAAAAAGAAAATAAGCCGTCGAGTTTGCCCCCTGATCGTTATGTTTTCGAAAATTAATTGTTATATGCAGAACTATTTCTACTTTTCGTTGCGAATTTGTCAAAGTCCATCGAGTCCCAGAGGGGCAAGTCACTACCTTTATGGGGAAGCTTCCTTACTGTTACAAGATCAGCATCCCTTGTTATAAACAAATTTCATGCGTTTTTACGATCATGTGTCAAGTGACTGAACTAAAAGAAGTCCATATATTTTACAATCATGCACGCCACTTTTAAATGACAATTACTTTCGTAAACATAAAAATATTAGAAATTATTAAAAACCATTTTCTGTATTTTTTAGTAGTTATACGAGTATATCCAGGCGCTACTTAAACCGTACAATTAATAAATTAAGTCAGTATCTTAATTTTGAAATCAAAGTCAATGTATTTTTATAATGTTACAGAATGGCATTTTGTACACCGTTGGGATGCAATATCTAAATTATTACAATGTAATCCAGAAAAAAATAACCGAAATTCATCTTTTCCAAAGTAGAACGTTTAAATGGTCACCTATTCGAGAAAAATGTCAGTTATCATTTCTGTAATACTCTACGGCTCTACCCGCATCTTAATCCTTCAACAACCCACAACATATCGAAAAGTAAATGAAGTTCGAATATTTTCGTATATGTATTACGGTCAAGAAGATATTACTATTTTTTTTAGTGGCTTGAGTAGCGAATGCTGCATTTACTTTCTTACACTAGTTACGATACTCATTAAAAGCTCAAGTTCTTTGTTTTATAATTATGCTAAGATGATTTTCATCACGCGGTTACTTAGGATTATTTGAAATCATACAATTATCAACTACTTCAACGCTCCACGGCAATTATAGGAATACTACGAATTCTCCGCCATATTTTGTGTGTGTGTGTGTGTGTGTGTGTGTGTGTGTGTGTGTGTATGTACGTACGTACGTACGTACGTGTACGTATAAGTTTTGAACGAATAAACTATAAGCGGTAATATCATTCGTAATGTAATAAACAAACTAAATTGTGGCGGACGTTACAAAATGTATAATGTAAAATTATATGCCACCTTCGTGACACTATTTTTGTTATTCTGTTATGCCACTAAACATGTGATTTCTAACGGTATTTGAAAAGCAGTCAAGTTTACCTCGTCTTAGGGTACACGGAATTTATGCTAGTTTATATTCTTCCATAAATAAATTAGACAAATCCAGAGATGTCTGCCCGGAAAGCGCTGGGCGGCCTGCCGAGTATTACTGTATTTATTCTAACAAAGTAACAAAATATTCTTGGCATGTCACTCAAGCACCCAAGTGGAACCAGCGGCCAACATAAACAACACATAATTATCAACCGTACCGAGTTGGCTGCGCGCTGTTACTTACGTTCTTGCTGATGCTCCTCTTGCCGGTAAGGGGGTGCAGGAGATGTCTGGGTCCGGAGAGCCGAAACACTGCCCACACCCCCCGGTCCAATCCGTATCTGCAGTTGAGACTGGTAGCCCTGCCGGGGGTCGTAAGAACAGGTAGAGTAAGTGAGGCTGGAGCCTGCTGAGCTGATGTCGATCGGAGGTTGGGGCTCCGACGACGGAGGGCGTAGCGTCAGGTTCACCGAGGTGTAGGAACGTGCCTGCTGAGGCGGAGGACACAGATAGTGTGGAGACGGGGACACTTGCAGTGCAGATCTCACACGTGTACTGGGACTTGTACTGTAATTCACATTCACTTCGTAGTTATCGCGTCGCTGTTCACCACTGTGATATGTCACAACACTAACAGTTCTGTCTCTCACTTCAGCACCACCACTACCACCACCAACGACATTAGTGAGAAACTCAAAGTTACTAGGCCGGTTCTGTCTAACCAACGCCTGATCACACAATGATGCAGTGGGAGGCGGGGCTGGCTCTGCAGACATCTTCAGTGCCACGGGGTAGCTGTGCAGGAGGTAGCCCTGGTTCTCACGTCTCAGGATCTCCTCGCAGGCGTTCTTGTCGTGGGAGTTCTGCAAGAATATCAAATTCAACTTCAGTGCATTGTAGTTGGCAGAAAACTCTTACATCTTCATTCGGTTTCTCCATTCACTGCAATTTTATGAGACTGTTTAATTCGACATTGGATAATTCGAATAAAGTGTATTCCCATTGAAAGTTCTGTTTAAACCAATGCTAAAAATTCACATTTAATACATTCACATTCGAAGCTAATATTTAGATAATAGAAACCAGGAGGTCATTAATTGCAATGAAAATATAGTGTCCAATTTGGAATTCTGGAGAAAGTCCGAAAGCGTTGGTAACCTCGATCATTAATGATTACAAGAATTCAAATTCTATTCTTAAATTTCATAGTCATCAGGAGGCAGGATAATTTGAATAAGTGATTATTCCCATTGAAATTCCTATTTAAACCAATGTTAAAAATTCACATTCAATTTACAATTTTCGAAGCTTATATTGGGATAATTCGAAGCCAGAACTTGATACATTCCAACGAAAATAGTGTCCAATCTGGAATTCTGGAAAAAGTAATGATTCTAAAAATTCATATTGCATTCTTAAATTCCAAAGTGATCGGAGCAGAAAAGGTCCTTGCTACTGTTAACAGATTTTGTACCATTATCCAGCGATTGACAGTAAGTAAGAGCAACGGGCGGGAGGTCAAATACTATTGTTTGTAGGTGGTATGTCCCCCACTCCCACCCAATCAATAACTTGGAAGAGAATAAATTCATGGAAAATATTCATTACTGTATGTACAGAAGGTTACTGTTGTACTGGCTCTTCTGTATTCACAATGTCGAAGTGTGGAGCTTACGTAAGTTTTATGCTAGCAAAGAAAGTTGAAATGTTTTCTTCTATTGGCAATCTAATTTTTGTGTGGATATGGATAACATGGCAGTAGCTAAGGTAAAGTAAACTGCACATCCACTACTCAATATTGTATACGAGTGTATAATTATTTTATTGATATGAATAAAAAAAACAATAATTTGCTTGTTAATTCGAATTCTGGATATGTCGAACTTATTCAGATTCCCCTAAGAGTTCGAATTAAAAAGATTCCACTGTGTTACTTGTTGTGCCAAGTTTATATGAATATTTGGGCGTATTTACAAAAACTGCAAGTGAAGCTAACTTCTTGGTAGACAGTCATAAGTTCCTTCTTCTTTATTGTAAGTTTCACCTATTCCGCCTGAAGACACTCTATCCTCCGTACAGCCAAATTATCATAGTTGCCGAAACACCCATGAGACTTCGGGTTCAACAACCAGTCCCGCTATTGGATATATCAGTCCGTGTTTATGACTGACGGGTGCGGCAGCGTGGATTTGTTTACAAAAGTAACATGGAAGCCAAAAAGGAACATTTTCGGATCTCATGCTATTTTATTACCGGAAAGGTAAAACCGCCTCACAAATCCAACGGAAAATTTGTGCTGTTTACGGAGAAGATACAGTAACAAATCGGGCATGTCAAACAAAAGTAGTTTACTCGATTTCGAGCTGGAAATTTCTCTCTAAAAGGCAAACCTCGACGGACCACCTGTGGTTACGGACGTGGAAAGAATAAAGGATATTATTTCAAATAATCCGAATGACAACTCGGGAGATATCACAGGAACTGAACTTACTTCATGCTAGTGTAGCCAGGCTCTTGAAGAAATTCTGTTACATAAATCTTCGCGATATATGTGTTCTGCAAGAGCTGAGTGAAGAGAATTTGGCTCAGTGCGTTTCTATCTGCGCCTCCTTAATGAGACGGAATCAAAATTATCCTTTTCTGAAACGACTGGTGACAGGAGATGAAAAGTGGATTATGTACGACAACGTCTGAAAGAGAAAATCATGGCGCAAGAAAGGGGAGTCATCACTATCAGTTTCTAAACCAGGGCTTCATCCAAAGAAGGTTATGCTATGCATTTGGTGAGATTAAAAAGCAATTCTGTATTACGAATTTCTTGCTACTCGCGAGACAATTAATTCAGAGAAATAGGCCTACTGTTTTCAGTTGGATCGTCTGAAGGTGCCAGTGAAGAGAAAAGACAGAAACTGGCAAACAGAGGTGAAGTAATCTTTCTGCACAACGCCAGACCACGTACGTCTATGGTGACCCGTCAAAAATTTCAGAATTTTGACTGGGATGTGATACCCCACCCGCCCTTTTCTCCAGACATTGCCCCTTCCGACTCTTATCTATTCAGATTCCTGCAGAATTTGCTTAATGGCAAACGCTTCACTTCCATGGAGAATTGCAGACTGAACATGGAACAGTTCATCAACGTCAGATTTTTAAAAAATGAAATGTATAAGCTTCCAGAGGAATGGCAATATATTGTCGATAATAATGGTTCACACTGTATAAAATAAAGTTTGTTTACAAAACCTTACTGCCTTCTTTGACCTTCGATTGAGGTTATGGCTGATATGTACACCTATTATCAGGCATTACTCTCACTTGACGATGTATGTCAGAGGAAAAACAATAACTGTTTGTACACATCTGAAGTTCGATCAATGTAATATGTATCTAGTCAGCAATATATACAGTGGAAAAGGAAAGGAACTGGCCACCCTGGCTTAGTTGCCTCATGACTGATGCCTTATCGACGTCATTTATATGGTTCAAACCTATCTTCGGCCAGCTGACTAAACAAATACCTTCTTTGCTTTTAATGACCTTGTATTTAATGTTTTGTAAATAAATTCCATATCGTATCCCGGATTCTTCGGCAACTTCTCCGACGTAGCTGTGCTGAGAATGTGCAGTGTTCTCTGGCGTTGTTAGTTGCTGAAACGCAACAAAGAAGCGAACGAATTTATCAGGCAACCCCAATATTTACTAACAGGCGAAGGATTGCTACCTGGTTCGGATTCGGCTGAATTAACTGGCTTCTACCAAGCCCCGCCCTTGTTACTCCTAGATATTATTCTGTTCTGCCAAAATACATTTTAGAATCAGCAGAAATAAACAGAGCCGTCTTTTAGTTAAAAAAAAAAACCGCCCAAGTCCTAAACGAGACTATTTTCCCTCCTTTCCCTGCATCTCTTTCCCATTGGCAAACGTGTCTCTGTATTTTAAACAGATATTTATTAATTAATTTGTCTATAACATTTACAACTCATGTTAATTAACAACCTCGCAGTATTTCCATTGAATATACTAGAATCCTAAACAAGTAACTTGAGATAAGAAACTCATGGTCACCGACGTAAACAGTCTATGGTACAGGGCATTAAAGTAATAAAAATAAACAAGTCAATATAATTTAATGAAGATCAACAAATTAAAATATGATCATTGTTTATGCACAGTGCAAAAAAAGCTTTATAGTGATTGTTGAGAAAAAGTTGAGAGCGAAAATAACAATAATTGAAGCAAACCTAGTGAATAAATTAGATTGGAAATATTTTGAAAATGATTTAGCTACACTTACAATATCTGTGCGAAGTAGGGGGCGGGGCAGATGGTGGGCAGAGATCATCTTTGGATGCCCTTAATGGAGCCGTCTCTGCCATTACAATCTGACTTACCAAGCAACTACAATCTTACAGAACTCTTAGTAAAACTTACAACAAGATTCTGTAGCGGTTGCATAGTATAATGAAAAATGCCAAATTCTGTTTTTGTTACAACCATTTTCTCATTAATATGTTTGCACCCCTCTGTCGCGACCGTCCATTAGCTTCTAATCAAAAGACGGTCCTGAAAAGAAACAAAGAACTAAACTGGACATTCTTTTTTATTCTCCAGAAAACAAATACAGTACGTTATCTGCAACAATCCTCACGTTCTGTAGCACGCCAAATATTTAAGCCACGGACATATTAGCATACAGAATAAAGAAAAATTTGCAGACTCGCATTACGACATGCGATTCTTTGCCGTTTTCCTTCCTATTAACTTCAATCGTCACATGCACTCCACCCAGGCGGTTATCGCGAAAAATACGATTTTGCTGCTGGTATTCTTCATGAGACTGACAATGACGAATAGCTTTGAGAATGGTTTCATGAAAACCCACATGCCATTGTTGTACAGCATGAGCGCAATAGCGTAGTTTGCTTTAGCAAAAAATTAAGTTACTGTCCCATCTTCGCGGAATCCATTATAATCTCCTAGAATTACCTCGATAATTCAGAACTATTTATAGTACCCCAAATTCCCATAGTCAATGCAATCTTTCAGTAAGATGGTGCTCTTTTGCACTTTTCTGGAGTAGGTCTTCGGAAATTCCGAAATGAAATACTTCCATAAAGATGGATCAGAAAGGACGGAAACAATGGCCACCATACCTTCCGGACCTCAATGCTTTGGACTTTTACTTTTGGGGTTATCTCAAGAAAAGTGTGTACATTAACGCCACTGATCATTTGAAAGAGAGAATCAGAGAGGCTATCATATCCATCACTCCTGATGCTCTAGTCATGTGTGGTAGGAACTGCAGTGTCTCTTACATTATATGTCTGCAGAGATACCGGAGGAGCCAATATCGAACTTCAGTGAATATACTGTAAAAAATTTGAGAGTTATACTTTAATTCAGTATCTGTTTCACGCCTATACCATGTATCGTTAGTATTATATAATCACTTAAAATTCCACCACAACTTTACTGACACACTGTACATTTACATAATTCTGTACTCAAACGATATTGATGGTTTCAATAAGCTTCAAAGTACAAGTATATTAGCTCTCTTCAAATAACCAGCAATACTATCAGTTATGCCTAGAGTAAAACTAATTCTTTCTGTGAAAATTCACTCGCTCTTAACACGGGGAGTTTAGAAAGAGCAACCGCTAATCCTGGGAAAAAGGAAAACTATTGCTACCTGCAGAATCTACTGTGCCTGGACGGTAATAACTTGAGTCAAATTGCAACGTTAAGTAGAAAAAACTCTATATATAATAGTTTTCTCTCAGAAAATCGTTTTACAATCGACACAAATCGTTCCATTTGTCAGATTACCCTACGTACAGTAATACAAAATATCACGAATGAAATAATATCCTTTTATTTGAACTGAATCATCCGCGTATGTTGCTGATTTTAAATAATTAAAAAAAAAAAACAAATATTTTTAACAAAAAAAATTATTTCCTGTGCATTATTCCAAGAAAACTTGATTAACATTTATATTTTAAATTGGGAGTATTTAGCAAACTCAAATTCTGGATACACTCGTAATTCGACCAAATAAACCTTGCTTAAAAAGCATATTATCTCAGATACAAAAATGGTACTATGAATTATAAAACAATAAACAAGAAACTGAGGTTTCCACTTCGGCAACAAGTTCAACGAAAGAAATGTTTATCACTTTCCCTATAGGCCTACTATTCTTTGATCTTACTTTATGAAAACACGCAACTGAATAATTATTATTTTGTTTCTGTTTGTGTCAACAATAAGGAACATTGGAAAATATACTGGAACTTTCATAGAAACAAGCAACAACTAAACAATTGCTGTGTTCCTTTGGTAGATACGTACCTTAAGAAATTTAACTACAGAACAACACAGCTGAGTGACGATATCTACAAAAACGCGACGGTTCGGACTTAAAAAATCATTTCCTGTATAGAAGCGACAAGGCACAATAAGCTCACTATGGGCTACAGTGGGGCCTTACTCTATACCAGAGGAGAAAAAAAGGCTCTCTTTTGCAACTTTCCTTTGCGAACACACTACGAAAAGTGCCGGAAAGGATGCATTCCAGAAACTATTTTATTAGAAAAATAATCCTGCGTGAATCACAAGCGACTGGTCTACCTACATTAATAATTATACCATCCCATTATTTTATACAAAGTAACATGCACATTTCCTGGACAAGTAAAGAGTAATTATAACAATATTCCTACGTTGTTTATAGCTTTAGCACTTCTTCTCTGATACTGAAGCACCAAAACAAGCAGCTATACAATCCAAACATCCTTAGTAATACACTCAGAAATGGCGATGAACAGGTTATTAAAGCAATAGTTCACAAAGAAGTCTTTGTTAGTTGTATAGTTTCAGTTTGTGGTGTGAAAATGCTAACAATCTGTTCACTAAAAGGTCAATGTGTGGAATTCACTGTTATTAGTCACAACCTGAAAATAATAAAATAAAGCTAATATAAATTTATGCCTGAAATCGCTGTGATTTCTTTGTGTAAATGACTTCAAGCTCCTTGATACTAAGAAATATAGTCCTGCAATGCTTTGTCATAGACCTCCTCACTTGTTTAAAAAAAATATACGCTGCATATCGGATATACCAGCACGTAAAATACGTCACTCAGTTTTGGGAATGAAACTACAGTTGTGTTGGTTTGAATGTTTTTTGTTTTGTTTAGGTTTAGAAATGGATAGTATGGGTCTATGATAAGAGAAGTAATTAATGGAAGTTTTTTAATCGGTTTATTTTATGGCGCTATATCAACTGCGACAGTGATCTAGCGTATGAGCGAAATGAAGGTAATAATGCCAACGAAATGAGTCCAGGGTCCAGTGCCGAAAGTTACCCAGCATTTGCTCTTAATGGGTTTGAGAAAAACCCCGAAAAAAATATCTCAACCAGGTAACTTGCCCCGACCAGAATCTGAAACCGGACCCGCTCGTTTCAAGGCCAGACATGCTAACCGTTATTCCACAACGGTGAACGTTAATGAAGGACATGCAATATATTTTCTCTTCATATGAAGCGACATTCCGAAATTAGTCCCAGCTCACAACAAATTTTTCATTATGATTCACTCAAAATATATCGAAAGTGCCTATAATCATTTTAATATTGCAGAACTCGTGATTATAAATCTAACGAGTGGTAGCACAGATCTGTACCTGTTCTCGATGCGGAGATATTACTGAGAGGCCGCGCGGCACGGCTAATTTTATACGTAACATACCCGTAGCGATGGAGATTGGCATCATTGAGCGTGGCCACACAAGTTACATTGGTTCATGGCCTAACTACTAATAATTAGCATTCGGCTGTGGCCCGTAGTCTTGTTACAGGACGCATTTTAAATTGCCATTTTTGTTTCACCACAGATCCCGGAAAGGGTGCACATACTCTGTGCGGCGAAAGATGTATTTTACGTCAAAAAACAAAAGTATCTGTCGAACCATAACAATCTTAAACAAACTGGCTGAGCAAGTCGATGTTCTTAATAACTGATTATGAATAAACAATGGAGTCTGTATGGTAGAGAGAAAGAGAGTGTAAAGACCACATGGATCCTCCATGACCAATCCATTTACTTGGAATAGGTTATATATAAATTTTCTGGAAATTAGACTGAAATAAGGTAGAGCACTTTATATCAAATTTTCTTTTAAAACTGTAGTAGTATCCTTTCATAGAACACTAGGACTAATTCAATTATTGCCAATATTAATATGCGCCTTCATATTAACAATGAATCACTGTTGGTGTCTTGATCCAACAATGGCGTAGATTTTCTTCGGCTCAGTGATGATAATTTGAACAATTATCTCCAAATATTGATATTACATTGATTTTACTGTAATCTTTGTCTAAGGCTGCGGAGTGTTACGTAACTTGAATACAAGCCACCGATGTTGTCGAATGGTACAGCGTGGCGCTCTGGCGTGGGTCCGAATCCTGTTTGGACAGATTACCTAGTTGGGCCTTTTCCGAGATTTTCCCAAACTCTAATCCGAATGTCAGGTAATTCATAGTGAATCCTCGATCTCGCCTCGGTTTCACCACTTCCATCGACGTCAAATAATTTCACAGTTGATATTGCATCGTTAAATAACCGATAAAAGAACTTTGACAAACTATCCTAATGAGTTGGATGCAGAAGCGGCTTCACACGAAATGATAAGGACAAATCTGTAGGAACCAAGAACGAGGCATCTTGTGGATGAAATAAGGCGTTGTAGAACTTGCATTCAAGGGGCTCTTTTTTTAGCATATCCCTCAAAAGTAAGCATACTGATACTGGAACACAAAAACAACGAACTATGAGTCAAAGCGTTCTCGAGCATAAATTCATATTTTATTATTTTCCGGTCCTGAATCATCCTTGAGATGTCCAATCACCATTTTACGATTTACAACCTCACTGTTTCTTAAAAGAAATTCTTAAAATTTCATGTGCATCACTTTCGGACTATTGTGAACAAAATCAGTACAATAAATTGAAAAAAAAAAAACGCTAAAAGAAACCATACACATGTCACAAACCATTTTCTCGAAATGATGTAAACGTACAGTAGTTTAATTCTTTCTACTTTCACAGTTTCCAAAATGTCAAAAGAATTACTTTCGTTTT
Organism: Periplaneta americana; assembly: GCF_040183065.1. Taxonomy (NCBI): domain Eukaryota; kingdom Metazoa; phylum Arthropoda; class Insecta; order Blattodea; family Blattidae; genus Periplaneta; species Periplaneta americana. The sequence continues at coordinate 110,593,955 of NC_091129.1, forward strand.
ATAAGAAACACACTGTATATGTAAAAATACGGAGTAAATGCATTCAGGACTGTGATTGGAAACGTTTACTTGCGTAATATTTTAAATACGTTGGACTTTGTTAGAACCGATAAGGATCGATAACAGACTTTCATTTAACTTTTAGCGTTCAAGTGATGTGCTTTAAATAATAAAACAACATATAATTTATTTCAGTATATTTGAGATAACACACAGATACCAAGTGCAATAAATTTATTATCTATCATGCATATTTAAAGGTTAACTAAATTCATGTTTAAGATGTTATTTGTATCCAATTACGATTTAAAAAATAACTTCTCATTTAACAGCTTAACTGTTTGTCATATTACGACATATAAAATTTTAAATACAATTTATGAAAGCAACGACATGTTTGAAATACAGACTAGAACAATCTTATATGATAAGCAAGTGATTCTTAGGCGCATTCTTTACATTAATATGAAGATGGAAGATAATGAAACATATAAAAAGAAAGGTAAATAGATACAGAAAAGAAATAAAGAATAAAAAGGAAAGAAATGAAAAAATAAGTTTTAAAGATAGAAGAAAAGAAAACAGATTAAAAGAAAGCATGGGTAAGAAACAAAAGAACAAAGAAAAACAAGGAATAACGGAAGAAATAATGGACAGAAAGTTATAAATAGAAACTGGAAATCAATATAGACAAAAGCAAGAGAAGAATAATAAATAAAAAAGAAACAGGTGATTCACCCCATGACTGCGTCTATACGTCTTTGCTTTATTGTCTTTTATTGTTATTTTTTATCATCAGTGACATGGTTTTTTATTATATAATATTTTATATTTTATTTTTGGTTATAAAGGATATGACTGAGATTTTCTTTTGTGAGACAGTATCCGATTATATGTAGTAAACAACGCTAGTTGCTTATTAGGGCCTGGATTTATATGCACTAATAGTTAAGAATGGTACCGAGTACACTAGACTACGTCATGTGGTGCTCGATGGAACTGTTTTAAAACCCCATTCACTACACTTCAAAATGTAACAAGAGAGAACTGAGTAACATGGACTATAGTACGTAAAGAGTGAACAGAGTGACAAGAATGGCATCTGAAAAGGGTGGGAGCGTGGCTTGTAATGTTTATGAACAATATCGAGTAAAAATATTAATTTTTAGTGCATACAAATAAATTCGGGCCCTTTATTAGACAACGCACACTGCTTATTTACTTGCAAGTAGATTACGCAATACTCGATAGATGGCAGCACGGGTACGCTTTGACATGTGCAGCATCTAGTGGAGACTCCTGAAATTTCATGTTACACTAAAATGTGACGTTTTCTCAACAACTGTACCTCGAACAAAGATGTATTTACGTTAGAAGAAGAAAAATATAAGAAAGATATAAGAAACGGAAGAAAATAAGAAATGAAGAAGTAACCAACTTAAGACAGAAAACTAGACAAACGGAACGAAAGACAGGAGAGAAAAAATCAGACAAAAAACAAAAGAAACACATACAAAGACAGAAATAATGTCAGGAATAAAATATTAAGGATATTAAAAGTGACAAATAAAGAAATGGTGAATTGAAAGAAAGGGAAGAAAATAGACAGAGACAAAGAAATAGGAAGGAAAAATAAGCGAAAGTTGGGTGAAAAACAAAACGACAGGAAGAGGAATGAAGTAACTATTCAAAGAAAAGAGAAAAGAAATACACACTGAAAGAAAGGGAAGAAGATGAAGTGAAAAAAAGCGAAATGAAAATGAAGTCAAAGAATATCAATAGAATTCTCTGTGCGCATGCGCACGCGTTCAATTTGCACACTAAATTGGTTTACGAGTTTCTTCAGTCTTATCATTTGTTCTCGCCTAGTAATGTTTGTGCAGTCACAGGCATTTTTAACTTTCACTGAATGATTGGTAACACCACCCATTCTACTTCAGTGTTTTCTTTTAATAAAAACAAACTTACGACTTCATTTTTAACACCCAGGAGCGTAAACTTAAGAGCTAGACCAATCCTTGAGTTTATTTTACATGACCAGAAATAAAAAGTCCTACAGTCGCGGTTGCTGTTCGACCAAGGCCTTTCGCAAACAATTTTACAAATTTCTATTTTTAAGAAACCTGAAGATTTACCACATCATTCTCTTAAATCATCTACACATTCACAGTTTCATTTACAACCGTGGACACTAATATATGAACTTGAATTCGCTACCAAAGCTAAAATTTGCAAACTTTTCCTACTTATTTATTCTATTCTACATACAAAAAATAAGAAGTTAATAACTATTACATTTTATCATAACACTACTCTTTGGTGTTCAAATCGCTACCACATTTTTTATTACAACCGTTGTAGGTAGACCCGACCGAAAGCGATTGACTTTTAGATGTAACAAAAATTCATAGCATGGCTTTCGGGAGGCAAGTGAAGTTGGAAGGCCAATACCGTAACTGTACTCCAAGAAAAGAAATTTAATCTTAAAAGAAAGAGCAACAGGCAATGAATGAATTAAACACACATACTGTACTTCCCGAAAACTTTCAATGTAGAACCAATAAAACCTCTCGAAGATATTCCATAGACCTACTGTATACAAAAGAATTAAATACAATACATATCTGTAGAAAACATTTAAACACACAAACGAATCAAGCACGATAGATGTCTCTGAACTGCAATCAATATAAACAAGAATTAAACATGACAGTTGCCTCTGAAAGTTATTCAATGTCATGAACGAATCTCACACATAAGTGTCTGACAGGCATTCAAAGTCAGAACGATTTAAATAGTATTCGTATAGATGTCTCAGAAAGGTGGTCAGTATAAGAATTAAGATGTTCTCTGTTTAAGGTTTTCAATAGAAGCGATTCACAGAGGCATAAATCATCTGTACTGGATCTTGCAGGCGATTTAGGAACCTCAGAATCAATTCAATACATTACCGTAGGATGTTAGACACTACTTAGCTGTTAAAGAATATACCACTAAAAATAACTAGGGTTTGGTAACGGTTGCCGAACACCGACATACAGTGACATGAAGGAGTTAAACGCAACAAGTGTCTGCTAAATATATTCTAAACAAAAATAAATAAAAGTTGACCGTATTTCTGAATAGTATTTGATATACAGGGTAGACGTGAAATAACCTTGCAGATTTCAGAGCGAATAGCTCATGTTGTATGTAACAGAAAAGTGCAATACCATATTGGAGAAAAGTTTTACACTTCTCTCAGAAAAAAATATTCCCCCTCCAGATGATTAACATCCTCTTATTCGGTAACTATGAAGAGTAGGATCGCGATTTTTGTCCACGTCGACAGAAAATCTAATAAAGAATAATTTATCTCTCTGAGTATTTCAATAACGTGGACAGTTTTCGTGTAAATTTAATTTAAAGACCACTCATTTCAAGCCGCTGAACAATCCAATCAGATTGCAACGTTGTAGTCAGAGAGGGAGATGGAAGGTAGTTCACCTAGGGAGAAAGACCTGAGTTCGTTGACCTCTTACATCTGTATTACGAGAAGAAAGAGTAGGCCTAGTGTGTTAGCAGCGATGTTGCAGAGTGCTGAAACTTTCAACTTAATTTTCTAATTAACCGCGCACTTAATCACAAAACGTAATATAAGTTTTCTGTTCACTCAAATGCGCCCTAATGTCTCTTTCAAACTGCAGGATTATTTCACTTCCACCCTGTATGTATGAATCGAACACAACAGGTGCCTTTAAAGCACATTTAATATACGAAAGAACCAAACATGACAAATGCCTCAGAAATATATTCAACATGCGAACCAAACATGGCATGTGCCTTTGGAAAAATTCAGTATACAAAGGAACCAAACGAGACTAATGATTCTAAAATGTATTCAATATACGTAGTACTGTAGAATCACACATGGCAAGTGCCTCCTTAAGGTAGGTATTACACTTACAATTGAATCAAATACGACAGGTGTCCCCCTGACAGTATTCCCTTAGAAACGAATTAAACATGACAAGTGCATCTAGAAGTTATTTACCATATGTAGGAATCAAACGTGACAGGTGTCACCTGAAGAATGCAACCTGAAGACATGAGGTTTGCGAATGATTGAAACATGACATGTATCACCGAAAGGTTTTAATCATAAGAACGATTCAAACATAACAGGTGCCCATCGGAAGGCATTCAATATACGAATTAACCAAAAAACACGACAGGTGCCTTCTGAAGTTATTCAATATACGAGTGAATCAAAATACGACAAGGTGCCTTCAGAAGATATTCAATATTCGAATGAATACAAAACACGACAGGTGCCTTCTAAAAATATTCGAATTAATCGAAACAGGACAGGTGTCTCCTGAAGATATTCAATATTCGAATTAATAAAAACATGACAGGGCCTTCTAAAGATATTCAATATACGAATGAATCAAAACACGACAGGTGCCAAAAAACACGACAGGTGTCTTCTGAAGATATTCAATGTACGAATGAATAAAAAAACAAGACAGGTGCCTTCTGAAGATATTCAATATACGAATGAACCAAAACTTGACGAGTGTCCCATGAAGATATTCAATTTACGAATAAATCAAAACACAATGGGTACCACCTAAAGATATTCAATATACACAACAGGTACTTTTGGAATATATTTAAATACGCCAACAAGTTAAACGTAACAGTTATTTGTCCAAAAAATTCAATATCACTACACAGTTATCTCCGTGGTCTAATGCTCACTATGGTTGTCACTGTGTCAGAGGCGAAGGATGGTCCATACTATACTCAGTATGGGGTCCATTGAAGGAGAAATAGGTTGGGGAACCCATATAGATTTACGATACAAAACAATCCTGTTCCTCAATAAAGTGGATTTTAGGCAAATTATAAACGTTTGTTTTTAGCTAACAAGTAAGTTGTTCCCATTTCGTCATGCAGGCCTGTAACACTGCAGCGGTCCCTGATACTCAATTTAGTATCATATAAATAATGAACCTAATATTGTTGCGGAGAATTCCTATAAAGCTGCGGACCTGGGTTAACAATGTTAGGTATTCACAAGCGTACAAAAAGCCAACAGATTTATGTACAAATACGCTTATCCGCCACCTCAAATGTAATCTAAATCTAATATACAGACAAATAAAACGCAACAGATACAGAGCGATAGGCCTAATATTCAGCAGAAGAGGCAAAATACAAATACAGAGAACAATTTGCGAAGTTTATTCTTGGTGCCATTTTCAGTAATAACGTTCATGTGACTCTGGATCCAATTCTAAATAACTATGGCGCTGTAAAAATCCAAATTTTCAGAAAATAATATCATGTTAACTACAAAAATAATACTGTCATTAAAGTGATACTTAATTTTCCATTACAAGTTTTACGCGTTTGGTAATAATTCAGTTCCTTTATTGTGTTGAGAATAATATTACTCCTTACAGTTAATTTTCTTTAACGTTTATTCAAAATATGTAACTAAATGACATAATTTAATATGTACCCAAATCAGAACATGAACTTTCGTTTCCTAGAATTATAAAAGAAATTTTCTAATATCCCAAAATTAAGATATGACTTCATTCATAAAGTGTCTTTATTTCAGCAGATACACATAATTAATTTCCAAAATGTATACCGTATGTAACAGCTATATGAAAACATGATTTCTAATGTTTTTTTTCATTATTTACGAAAGTCGAAATTTAAAATTGACATCAATGTTAAAAATAAATTAGTGGTATAATCAGACTCCTTGCTTTTACTTATAAATATTTAAGATGTTGCTTCAGTGGTTCATCCACATGTAACAAACGTATTTACAAGGATTGGTAAAAAAAAAAAAAAAGAAAAAAAAAAAAAAGGTAAATCCATGGACAATGAGCCAGCCTGCGCTCGGCTGTGTTGAAGTCTGAAAACTTTCACTACATTCTAAACAAAAAGTACAAGTACCCGGTAATTAATTCCTCTTAGCCAAACTTTACCCATTGATTTTAAGTGATATGGCCTACGACCAATTTACCTGTTTATTCTGCGTAAAAAAAAGGAGAAAATAGGGTAACGTTCTTGAAGCTGAGGGCCAATGTGTGTGTTTCTATTTCAAGCAAGGACAAATTATAAATTTACTAAAATTACATTCCATGTGCATCATTCCGGTACAAACTGAATCGCAGATACTGAATATGAGCAAAATCATGGCAATAGCACAGGCAAATGACATACACAAAATCACTTTTTCGGTATTAGAATGCTGAAAATTTCATTTCCGCGAATATTATGAAACAGTTTCTTGCAGCATCCCAATTCTATTCTAATGATAGAGTATTAAAAAAACAATAAATAAACGCTTGCAAAAGCACTACTATAGTAAGATTTTTTCTCAAGTTGCGTAATATTTTTTACGTAATTTACGGACGTCATGAAAATGACAAATTCTTATTGTACGTTTTACGCTTTTCAGATCAATTCAGTTCGGCCTTACTAATGGTATGCCTCTTTTAATGTAACGAAGGTAACCCCTATATATGGCATGAAGGGGCATGTAGGTAGAGCACCATGTTTTCTTGAACACAGCATTAGAATGAGTTGGTGTGGTCGGCATCATGCTCCTACCGCCTTTTACCCCCGGGAAAGATCCGATATCAGTTTGATAAGAGACTGAGTGAACCTCAGGGCCGTTCTGGAAGATTGGCAACGAGAAAATCTCATTACCCGGGATCGAACTCCAGACCTTCCAATCCGTAGCCAGTTGCTCTACCAACTGTGCTACCCGGCCGCGTCTTTACACATTACATTACCTATATTTACCTATCACTCATTCATTATGTACCCTAATAAAATTATCTTACTCCCTACATTGCACATAAAATTGGGTCACCCCCTCCTGCTGGATCAAAAAAAGATGTATTTAGGTTTCGGTCAGTTAATAATATAGTAATTGCTCCAACAGTGACTTTATAATTTTATAATCATAAAAATAATATATGCGACTAATAAAATTATTAATTGTATGGCTTAAGTAGACTTAATTTTTCAAAATTTCATATAAAATAGCTACTCATCTGTTCTTAGTATTATTTTACTTTTTACGAAAACATATTTACAAAGATGTTATTGATTGTTCATAATAACGCAAATACATTAGATACCCATCGAACAACTAACAATGAAATTGAACGGGTTCGAAGAAAAGTTTTAAAACAATACAATGGGCATTCGCCCGGGAGCATACAGGATTAAAAAAAAAAGTACCGCATAACTGTAGTTAAAATAATTGAAAATGAAGGGTTTTTGGGCAGAAAGTTCGGACACGACAGACTTATGGAAAGGAATATTTTATGGAAACAAATGAAGTATTGCATAGCGATAAATAAAGTTCTTTCAAATGATAAAAAAGCTGTAAGTTGTCATTTTAAAATGTTCCCGATGGCGTCATAATTCGCACAATAGTCGAAACATAGGTTCGGGCGTCGAAATTCAACGTGGGCGAGAAATGGCCAACGAATTTCGCCTGGAGTCCTGTATCAGGGACGGTATTCTTTTACGTGTCGTAAATCTACAACACGGGGCTTCCACCTTTGCCTCCTACCTGGAGAAACACATGCTAAGGATTTTATAGCCCTTTAAAATACATCGTCCTTAGCAGGACTTGAACCTTCGAACCTTGGTCCCAACAAGTAGCATGACAGTCCGACGCCACTGATAACAACTTGTGGAAAATGAATATGAAAAAATAAATCCGTCCAATAATTTAAGAGAAATCGTAGGCAATAGACAGCAGTTCCAGGAATTCATGAGACAACCATTCTCTATTTCCTCAGCTTTCTGAGTTGCTGAATTACTGCGCGGGCAGTGGATATTATAACAACATAAGTGCAAAAGAATAAAAGCTTAGTTCACAATGATATGTTTCTCAAACTAGGTTAAGCGTAACTACTGCACTGGGAATTGGACTCACATTCATTTGAACTTGATTTTTACTGAAAATGGCTTCGGGTTCCATAAATCCCAGTATAATCTGATATGCATCTAATACTTTTTTTTTTTCTTTTTCTTTCTCTCTCTTGGTCTTGTACCTAGAAATTAAAAATCCTGTAAATTGAATTTACGAGAGTACACAGATATTAGTCCCTTCAAAGTTATACTACAACCATGTTAGTGAACTTAAACCCCACAGATCCTTACCTGTGGGATCTTGTTCCAATCCTGATCCAGAAACAACACCACCAAAAGTGATCAATGCTGGGTAAACTTAAAGCCTATTAGCAGCATGTGTTAGCAGCTACTACCTTTCTAATACACTCACTGACGACTCTGTCGGGCACGGCGGGGAACTTTTGCTTCAACTCGTGGAACAACTGCATGATGGAAATGTTGCTGCAGCCCGAGTCACAGTCCGCCATCTTCTCTCTCAAGCATGGTCGTTGCCTCCGTCATCCTCCTGAAGAGCAAGTACCCAAACAGATTAGTTGGAATGAAGTCTCTTCAACATATGCCGACATCTCAAGACAAATTCATTCCAATTTAAATGTCAAAATAATTCACAATTGGCCACAAAAAATTTGACGTAAGTACGTCTTCTATTACTACTAATTCCACAATTTGGGACATCCACGGCAGACCACTAGGATCCAGAATACAAAGCAGAGCTTAAATTAAAAATAAAATATGATATGATTTGCGGAGAGAATACGGAACAATGATAAATTTAAAAATAAAGTACAATTTGATTTCGGAGAAACATGAGATAAAAGTACAATGAAGAGTAATGAAATGAAGTAAAAAATATTTTACGTAGTGTTATACAAGTGATTGTGTAAAATTGATAATGAATCTCTCAATACCATTAGACAAATTTTGTTAATGTCCTCATTAGAAAATTTAAGAGAATGGAGAAAGGTTTTGGTTAACTTAAATGAAGTTCCCCTAGCGCCAAAAAGAAGTCCTTTCACTTCCCATGTATTAATGTTCATTTTGTATCTCTCATTGAAGTGAGGAATACATGGACTGTAAATAGACTTCTTTTCATCGTTGGCGTTGTTGGCTTGTTGATCATCCTTCTCAAAAACGGACAGTGGGGTCAAGAATGAGGCTTTTTTAACAGTGATCCTTGGATATTTAAAAAAATTCCCAAACATAGCTTTTGATATTTAACTATCAGATTTTGAACCACAATAGTCCAAAACACAACCTATCAAATAATTAGTGAATGAATGAATGAATGAATGAATCAATGAATCAATCAATCAATGAAGGAAAGAATGGGGAAATGGGAGGAGAAACAATTACAATGTATGCAAGGGAATTTGGGGGCGAGAGGAAATGTATATGTGAGCTATTTATTATCGAACATTTCCAATGAGAAACAAGATGACAGGCACTATAATATATATAATGAACTTTACGTAATGATATTAATTTCAAATGGTTATTCTTTGAGATATTTCAAACAAAAAAGTTTAATACAATTATTTTGTTTATTTTTCTTTTTGCTTTGAGATAAAAATTGTTTCATATATAACATTTCATCCCGTGTTTTGCGAAAGCCATTGATTTAATTCCCAATATGCTCAGTCAATTTAAGAGAGCAGTGTATTATGATAATAAATAATTGAATAAATTTTAGTTTTGTCCTTCAAATGTGTAGAAATTTGATTCGAATAAAGGTAACATTTCATTCTGCAAAGGAATAAATTTTACAATGCGACATTTGTTCTGATCAAATTTCTGCTCATTTAAAGGACAAAACTAAAATTCTTTCAATCATTTATCATCATAATATACTACTCTCCTAAACTGACTGAGCATATTTGGAATACAATCAATCGCTTTCTCAAAATATGCTATGAAATGTTTCATATAAAACAATTTTCACCTCGGAAAAAAAAAAAAGCAAAAACGAGCAAAATTGTATTAAACTCTTTTGTTTGAAAATCTCAAAGAATAACCCGCTGAAATTAATGACATTACTTACGGTTCACTCTGCATAGTCGATACAATGTAACGTGAGGTACTAAGTTGCAACTTTTAACATGTTTTCCTTATTATTTGATCATGTGCTTAAATTGAGTGATTTTACAGCTATTAGTTCAGTTTACTACTGGCAACACTTCCGAATACACACATATTACAGATATCATTATGATCATTCTGTAACTGTTATGTTAGCACAATTAGAGATATTAATCAAACGAGGCAAACTATTCTAAATTAAATTCATCGTGTCACATTGTATATATTTATATCGCAATTATAATATATCGTAATATATTGCGGAAATATAATATATTTAGACTCATTATTCCTTTATATAGCGAATTGTAGACACTTAAAACTTCTGGCGTTTCTTCTTCCGATCCTGCAGTCAGCTTCTCCACCGCCTCCCCCTTCCCCTTTATGTGGTAGGTATTAGGTTACGTCCATTTTCGGCATTTTCCCCTTCAAAATTTTCTAGAGCTCCTTCCTTGGAGCAGCGAAACTCGGAGTGAGACAAGTGACCAACACGCTTGGAGCTCACATAACTAATTCAGTTTTTCTCATCCCCTATCTCCCTTGCAAGGACGCGTTTTAGCGTACCTTTTAACGTATCAGAATATTCCAATAAACTTTACGCGAAGTGAATAGCCAAACTGCATCCAATGATTCCCAGGTACGTAATATTCGTAATTTAAATATGTATTGTATTGATTAAGGCTGGTTGAATGGAAGAGAAGGCCTTATGGCCTTAACTCTGCCAGCGAAAATAAAACATTATTATTATTATATTATTATTATTATTATTATTATTATTATTATTACTATTATTATTATTATTATTAAGAATATTATCTTCGGTTTTGCATTGTTGATATCTTTCCACAATTTGAGCAATTCTGATATCGATTTCCGCGTTATTTTTTCTTCTTACGTGGTGATTATTACCCACAATCCAACTTTTGCGTAACAATTCCAGGTGGATGGAATGGCCCTGCTTCTTCTGCCACGCCTCCGTTGCTTTACGTAGTTTTCTTCTATGTAGCCGAAAACAGTAATGAGATCATCTGTAATCGTGTCCTGAAGCAGTTCAAAAGCGGCGACGTCTTCCTTGGGAACGAAAACTAATACAATTAGCTAGTGGAGCGTGGCTCGTAACTTTACACTGCCTTCGTGGCAATAATCCTCAGATAGTCCCTCGGACTAAAGCAAGAGGACTTCTTCAAAATGACTGTCCAAGATGGGGGGGGGGGAAAAAAACCCTGCCACCTTCGCTTGTGAGAACATATTGTATTTGAAACTACCGTCATGATGGTTGAAACTACCGATACACAGTCGATACAAAGTGTGGTAGCAACTGTAAAAGAAACATATTCTTTATATCCTGTTTAAGTATAGAGCTACTGAAAATTATTTCATACGCATTCTTTGTTCTACTAGTCTTAACTGCAAAGACAACTGGAAACCACTGACCACGATCAATCACATGAATACCTCATAAGTTAACCAGAGATTTAAAAATGTTGACTCACCAGTCAGGCAAAAATTTCACTGCTCAGCAATGTCGAACTACAGAAGAGCAATTACAAAATCAGAATTGTTTTCACTCGCCATGTAAAAATTTTCATTCGTTACAAAAGATCTGACGAGTACTATTTTTTTCAAGCCCTGCTTATAACTGTCGGAATATCCGTGGAGCAAACTTAAATGTTCCATCCCTAATTCGGTAAGCAATGCCAACATAACGGAGAAAAACTCCAGATCGAGTCAAGCGAAAAATGTTCCGTAACTGGCACATGTTCCATTAAAAAAAAGTCCAAAAACTAAATTTATGTCGAAATCTAATAAGTAAAATATAATACATCAGTGACTGGAGTTTTGTTTAGCCGAATTTGATGGGATCAACGATGATTCGTTTGAACGAAAATTCAATTAAACTGGAAACATAGGTGTTTTACACAGTTTAATGTACTAAATACTGTAAATGTTAAAAAACAACTTTATTTTAAAGTAAAGAAAACATTTTTCTGTATGTATACTATGCATAGAAGTGAGAAAAACTGGAAAGTAAAATCTTATTTAACAACAGTACGAAATTGAAAAAAAAAATCAAATTCAAAAGCTCATAATTAAGACTGTAAATCAAATGCACGAGTTGATTCCGCAAATGCTCAAATCATTTTTATCGGTATTCGGTTAGTCCGAAAATTCTTAAAATCGCGATTCGGTTAATCAGATCTGTACTGTATATAATACATTATCCGTAACGAATGTGCATTCTGTGACAAGTCCGCACGGGTGGCGCAGTTGGTATAGCGCTTGCCTTCTGTGCCCGAGGTTGCGAGTTCTATCCCGGCCAGGTCGATGGCATTTAAGTGTGCCTAAATGCGACACTCATGTCAGTAGATTTAATGGCATGTAAAAGAACTCTTGCAGGACAAAATTCCGGCACACCGGCGACGCTGATATAACCTCGGCAGTTGCGAGCGTCGTTAAATAAAAAATAATATCTATTTTCTATGATAGAATGTACTGTGGCGAAAGTATGAGTATAAAACGTGATAAAACACGCCTGTGACGAAAACGTCACATCTTTTATTAAAAGGTGCTGTATTAAGTACTAAATTATTTAATGTCGATGGAATTGATGATAGCGAAATGAGACAGAGAATTCGCCATTACCTGACATTAACCTTACAAATGAGGAAAACCTTGAAAAAAACTAGGTAATCAGCCCAATCGGGAATTGAACCCATGTCCGATCGCTGACCCGGAGCAGGTGCTATGCAAGTGGCTGAAAAAAACGTTAAGATGAACTAGACTAGAGTATAATTGACGTCAATAATCGTTATTCTACAGTTTATCTCGGCATGATCATACTCAACAACTGATTATCAGCAATCCACTAACTCGATTTTCAAACAGAAGTGACACAGCATAGCCTATTGTTTATCTGAATTTTAAGCGTACGCAAAATCAAACGAAACCGCAACAGAATACTTTAATAGTTCAGTACATAATAATTAATTTATCTTACGAAATAAATTGTATACGAATTATACTGTTTCGTTTTGTCAGTTAGGTTACAAAACTATCACGAAGAAAGTCGTCCGCTCCGATTTGAATTAAGTCGCCATTGTCATTTATTAAAAATATAGGCCTACCCATTAATAACTTTTACTAAAAATTACAGTATTTCGTCTGCATCATTCACGAAGAAATTGAATCGTTGATACTGAATACGAACAAAATACTGTACGTCCAACAGTTCAGAAGAAATCGTTGTAAGATACATTGCTGAAAACTGGTACTTTTTTTTTTCGACATCTGAGATGCTGAAAACTTAAATTTCCGTAAAAATCTCAAAACGGATTTTTATAGCAACACAACACTTATACTTTATAATTCTTAACGAAAAGTAAAAAAGTACAAGTTTAATAGGCATGCACATTACTAGTGAAGTACTTTATGAATACGATATAACATTATATAGATCTTAATTATATTAAATGATTTATACCGACGTGAATATTTAAGTTAACTGATTCAAGTGTCAGCATTACGTTCTATTTAATTCTGTCCACTCCCTGTTGAAGAGAATTAAAACATATTATTATAGCGACTAGTGATAGCATAATTTTCCTTGTATAAGAAAGGAAAAACCCATGAGCTCACTGAAAACATAGGCCTATACCACAACTCCTTCCCCTAACAATGTTTCACAATCACTTATGAGCAACTATTACCGGTAATGGAAGTTAACGCAAGGAAAATAGGTATGTAACTATCAAATAAAAGAAACACAATCACACATGCCTAATCTTTATTTAAGTTTATACGTCTATTAACATAAATTTATATAGCTATCCTGTTCTATTCCAAACACAGCATTTAATATGACATTAAGTTATAATAATATAGGGTGTTCCAACAAGAACGCCGGATTCAATAATGTTAATAAATTCAACAAAATAGATACAGTTCCACCAACCCAACAACAAGACAATTACGCAATATTCCAACAATATTTTGTTGTTATTGGGTTGGCGACACTATTATCTGTTCTTTTATCTGTTTTTGTTGCATTTATTCATACTATTAAATCCGGCGTTCTTTTCGGGGCATCCTTTAGATCGCACTCCAACTTTATTATTCTACATGTTTAAAAAGCAATCATGGATAGATGATGTACTCTTCAAATCAAGAAAATGTCACAAATATATCACCTTTCAAATTTCTCTTATCGATATTCCATGTCTCATGATAAGACAGTCGTTCAATGCGTTTATAGGAAGTCAATGCAACTAATCGTAAAAACATATAAAATATTTTCATTTTCATTCAGTCGTAGAAGGAGCGGAAAAAACTTTTATGCTTCCACTGGGATCTGACGAGGGGAAATTTAAGGTGAAATGAAGTGTTTGTGGGATAATATATGTATTGTTGAGAGAAAAGAGTGAATCCTGAGAAAATCCATCATCCTCTGATCTTGTCGAACACATCAGGATTCAAAATAGGAAATATTCGGACGGTGCCACACCTGGACTGTATGGTGGATGTGTCAGAACAGATATTGCCCTCTGATCTGGTGCTAAATGTGTGGAGCAAAAACAAAGTACCTGATTAGCGACATTTGGACCTTGCACGAACAACTCGCTTTCACAGCAGTTCCAAAACTTCCAAACAACACTCTCCAGCGACAGTACATAGGACAAATTCTTGATGGATAAGATCTTTAAGTAGCAAGTCAAGATTGTATTGATTTCCGGTTTCTGAAAACGCAGTTTCTTCTTTTTCGGTGTGAATTTTTCGACTGCCAAACTGCATTTTGAGAGCATTTTCAATAATGTTTTTGGAGTATTCAAAATAATCATGATCTTCTGACAAGCTGTGAGAAACAAATCGTGTACAGCTATTTCATTAATTCAGTGATGGGCAATTCATGCAAGACTGAAACGGCGTGCGTAATTCATGTATACGGAACCGGCTCTCAGCCGAAGCGGAACCATAACAAGTGAGGATGGGTTAAGAATGACATAGTTATTTCGATGGTGAAAACAAAGTGAAATAAATAACGTACCGATCGGTATATAATAAGCACTGTATCATTAAAATTGCACTTTTTGAATTAGATTCCTTTCAGTTATAAGCCCTTTTCTCTTCCATAGTTTTGTAAAAATATAGGCTATATATTACTTTTTCCTTCCTTTCCCCTTTTTGTTCTCTTTATCAGCTGATGAATTTATTATCATACCCTTTTTATTGTGAATTTTATTTAATTTTCGTATATCTTTTCATTTTTATTATTATATTATTACATTCCATTTTGTTATATTCTTCTTTACGTTTTCCATATTAACTATATGTACTAAATGAGTTGCTTTTACTATATTAAAATGTATTTTAATTTTTTTTCTATTATGGTATTATTTTCATGTTGTTTAGTGTCGATTTTATTATGCTATTATTATTATTATTATTATTATTATTATTATTATTATTATTATTACTATTTTTTTGTAATATGTTAGTATTCTGTTCTTTAACTTTTTGTTAAATTTTAACTGCTTGTATACTTTGTGACCTGGTAGAGTGTAAGAGAAGGCCCTATGGCTTAACTCTGCCAGTATATGTAAATAAAGAATTATTATTATTATTATTATTATTATTATTATTATTACCATTAAGTTAAAAGAATGAAATCATTTATACTGTAATCATTTTTCCATTAATTTTAAATGCCTTCAATGGATCTAAAAATGTGAAACTCACTTAAAGAGAACACATAGATCTAGTTTTTCTTCTAGAAGAAAGATCTCTAATAAAGCATAACATATATTGGTGGTATACAGCAGGATTAAATAAACTTACTTCAATCACAAGTTTATCATTACGAAGATCATTCAGAAGAGCTTTTGATGCACTCATAGTTCTCACATTCACTAAAATTCTATATTTTATAACGGAATTTCCTGACAGTGGTAATAACATTTTCCAGACACTAATCATTTTTCTCCATTTTCTAACTCCGAAAGAGGATTTAATTGAAATCCTGAGCGTCGTTTAATATCACTCGTGCTAGCCATATTGTATAGAGTGAATCGGGGGGTGGGGGAGATGACTATTGGGGAAGATGCTTATTTCTTTGTAGTTTCACATTCTTCCTAGAGAGAACGTCACGCGCGTCTTCATGCTCACTGAGACAATTGAATATCTGTAGAGTGGAACTAACTCATTTTGCCACGTGTTCTTGTTGTGAGAAGAAGAAAAGCAAGAAAACAGCTCATTTTTCTGCTATAAAATAATTGCAAAGGTATGTTAAAATTTTAATACATCCTTGAATTCGTAATAACTGTCAAACCTTTGTAATGGCTATTGTCATAAAGGTTCTAAACTTTCTATTGTTAATAACCAACGACCTTGTTTCGCCGTCTTAGGTTGCGTCACAGCACTAGGCATCTTACCCCGATACTTGTGGAAGATGATCACTTTTTTCGGGATAAGATGGCAACTTGTTGCAAGAGTTTTATTTCTTGTTTTATTGCAGGGAATGTGTAAACATTACGTAAGATCCTCTGATAGAAGTCAGTGGATTGAGGACAGTCTTCATGTTATAACAGAGGGTATGAACTGTTTTAGAGCATCGCAAGCATACGGGATTTCTTACCGTACCCTTAAACGCCTCCTAAAAAAAGAATGACAAAAAAATGTACTGGATTGGATTCATTGCGTGCAAGAAGTGATTTCACGAGTCTTGCAAACGGCAATAAGATATGTGCAATGACTGTGTTCCTAAGTAGTGATAAACGAGTGAGAAAGTGTCCATGAGCTTTATATTGTCAATTTTGTTATATAATTACATGTATCAAACAAGTTCAGGTAAAATACATATATCAGTAAATGTGTTAATTTTCATTTGCAGACTATCGGGGAAAATTTCATTTCATTTATTATATTCCATAGATCTTACATGAGCAATGAAATTTTAAGATGTGGAACAAGTCAAAATTTTACAATATTACAATTACAATTTTTTACAATTTTGTAATTTTCTACAATTTTTTACAGTGCAGGCAAGAAGAAAACCTGTATCTATAGGGTCATTCCATATCAAATCAACAAGGCGCTCAACCCGACCGACTCAGATTTCTTTCAAAATTCGAGGGTTTGTTTTACCTGCCCGCTAACTAAAACTGCCGAGTTTAATATGTCCTGTGCTTTTCGTTTTCTGTCAGTGGCGTTTCAAACATGAAGAAAAATCATATTTTTGTAAGCACGCCGCTTCAATTAAAATTATATATCTCAACAACGTCTCCAGATAAATTTACAAAAATTGAGTGATACATTCTTAATATGTGATAGTTTTTATTGCTTATATTGTTTTCTGCATGTATTCAATTATACTAAAAAAACATGGTGAAACAATTTTCATATAATCATATTTGAAAATGCGGGGGTTCTATTTTAAGGAAAAAAATATACAGTACGCCTCTATTAGTGATATAATGAACTGATAAGTTTCAACTTGGAATCATCATAGGTTATAAAGATAAAAATTATTATGTCACTGCAAGCGTAAGCTAACCGTATAAGTCGCGATAATTATGTCCCACACATTCGTTGTATTTAATTATATTTGATCATAATCTTGAATGTCACTATGTAATTTAACATGTAGTAAATAATTCGATTTTTTTTAATTATTATCTCAAATAAATTATTGTCACATGGATTTTGTTAAACCTGAAGTTCTGTAAGAAATGCTTATCTTTCATTGCTGAGATGAAATAGCCTGATCATCTTTCCAGACAGGATGCTGCGTTGATTCAGGGGCATTTTAAAACTGCTTAGCAAGTATAATACCCATCCTAAACAGCAGGACTGTATGAAACTTGTGTTCCAGGCACTGCGGTGGATTTTGAAAATCGAAGAGCAAGCATTTTTTCCTCTTCAGTATAGCTTTTTTCAGTCACATAAACGGTAGTAATGTTTGGGAGATGATCCCTTGTCCAGTCGTACAATTCCCTAGGTGTAGTTATTTGTTTATCGGATGGTCTCTGCAAACTAGCACAAGCCGCAAACCTTTTAAGTGTCCCACCTACAATGTCGCATGCTATTTTGCCATGCGATATGCAAAAATAATGCAATTCTGTTGGAAATCCAAAATCTTCTTCATGTAATGTGAGGTTCAGGAAATTTTTTCCTATATTTATACTGAGCAGAGAATCCATCGGAGAAATACGTAATTTTTGTGGTGAATTACAGATGTTTGTTTTAATGACTCCATTACATGTTTTTGAAACAGATGTACAGCTGTAGTGTCGTATTTGGGCAGTGTGAAATTATTACCAGATTTTTAATAGAGACCGTATCGGATGACGATTCGTTATAATATATTACGAAAGTATGAATGGTTGTCTGCACATTAGTCCTGTGATATGACTGAATTTCATCTTCGATTACGAAATAGTTTTCAGCGAAGTCGCATAACACAAGAAGCTGGCATGGCTGTAGAAATGATTTCATATCACGTAGAAACTTACTTTGTTCAGATGATATAAATGAGTGAGTCAGTATATCACCAAGTTTCTCCAAGAGACAGTTGAAAAATTTGTCTGTGGGTTTCAGTATGGTCTCAAGCGTTGATCGGTCAGTCGTCATCCACTGCTTGTAGGTCACTGATTCACTGAAGTTTTATTCGAAACATTTCTCTAAACCCTCTCTTATTTTGAATGGTTCAGGACATTCTGTATATTTCCTGAACAAGAAATTTATATGAGGAGGATTGCACACCATAGTAGCCAAGAAATGTTGATAAGTTGAAAGGTATAAAGAAAAATTTTCTAGAAATCCACGTAGACCTGAAACTTTAATAAATTGCTTCCGGCATAAGTTTTACATTCTGATAAGGACACGAACACAGACAGTATAGTTCCACTAACTCCAGCTAGAATAAAATTTCTTGGTCTAAGAGCTGAAAATTTGGAGAATATTACCTTCATTTCAGGGTTAGAATTTTTAAACACTGCATATAATTCATTTCTGCTCATGTTATTTACTCCCAGATTCTTTAATCACAACAAATATTTCTTACCAGGCATCATTCTGCTTATCTCGTCAGAACAACAGAATTCTTTAACTTTACCGGCAACAGCCGCGAGCAAGGGTTTTCCAGGTTTCGGATTTGGTGAACACAAAATTCCCTTTCCCTTTGCCAGGACTTTTGCTTTCCGAATTATATATTCGAAAGCTGAAAGAAACTCTTTTTATATTATTTACGCTCCA
Source organism: Periplaneta americana (assembly GCF_040183065.1). Taxonomy (NCBI): domain Eukaryota; kingdom Metazoa; phylum Arthropoda; class Insecta; order Blattodea; family Blattidae; genus Periplaneta; species Periplaneta americana. The sequence continues at coordinate 110,613,218 of NC_091129.1, forward strand.
GCTTTTAGGTAGTAGTGTTAAAATGGTGATTTTCTCACTTTTACCTGAATTTTGAAAATTTTCCTGCAACTGAGACAAAATTTCAGAATCAGAAAGGTCCTGGTTCCTCGGCGTCTTTAATATCGAAGACTTTATCTTTTATAATATTTTCAAATTTCTGTCTCTTATATTTCTCTTGTTGTAGCCTTTTTTGTTTAATACGGAACACACCTTGGTCAAAAAGACTTGTATTTAATTAACTTACATTTGCTGTAGAATCGACGTATTCTTCATTACTAGAGTCATTCTGAGGATTCTGCGTAATAGCATCATATTATGTTTTTTTTTTCTTTGCGATACATAGGGCACACCTTTTGTTCCTGTTTTAAATCAGGAAATACATTAAGTATCCACGATATAACACTTTTTAAATTGTTCCTCTAATTACAATGCCCCGATTTCTCGAAGGGATTGCAGCAAACATAGGCCTATAACTTAAAACGCGACTCCATTACATCGCACAAAACTACCACATACTACAAAAACTAACGATACTGCACTTGAAACAGATCGCACGTTTTGTATAAATTGAAGACTGTATAAACTGCCACTCATGACGGCCTGACAGATCGACGACGCAGATAATCAGACAAGTACGAACTCGCGCGCATGCAGTGTTGGTGTAAGATGGGTTTAAGTGCTACAAACCAATACACTGATATATTTTTTTACTGATATTCCTGAAAAGTTTCCAAAATGAAACTTACACCAAGGGGAGAATACTCTTACCTCTATAACATACATTTTTCGTGAAATAATTTATGACCCGCATTTATAGATATTCAATGTTAAGATGTGTTTCACGTGACCATTCAATAAAGAATTCATTACTTTGATGCAAACCTATTTTTATTGAAACGTATGATCCCTTAGCTTTAAAATAAGCCCAAGTTTAAGATTCTACCTCAATTAGAAGAGAAGTTATGAATTATTTTTGTTGACGTAGTATGCGACATTTTTACATTTTTTCTCATATTGACAGAATTGCTGTATGGATATCGTGCATTATTGAGGGCTAAAATTTTACATAATTAATTAACTTAAGGTTCTTTACCATCCCACCAAATTTAATGAAAATCTGAGGTGGTCGGGTTGAAAAGTCCACTTTTTTGTGTTGATTTGACATGGAATGGTCCTATAAAGAAAGTAATTACTGTTATCTGTTTTGTACCAAAAATATAATTTCAAAATACCTTCCTGGCTTTGATATTTCAATCCGAAATTCAAAACTAAATGAACAATATCTTAAATTTTCAATCAAAGAAAAAGTCAGGCATCTTCCCCCGATCCACTCTATGACTCACAAAAATTATGTTTATATACAACATTGACTAATTACGCATTTTACTTCGCTTTTCTAATTTTCGTGCGGACCTCTGAAAAAAGAACTAAGGAAGAGACTAGTGAAGTGCTTTGTGGTGGAGTGTAGCATTGTATGGGGCAGAAACATGGACATTACGACGAAGTGAGGAGAAGCGAATAGAAGCATTTAAAATATGGATATGGAGAAGAATGAAACGTGTGAAATGGACAGACAGAATAAGAAATGAAGCTGTGTTGGAAAGAGTGGGTGAAGAAAGAATGATGCGGAAAATGATCAGAAAGAGGAAAAGGAATTGGTTGAGTCACTGGCTGAGAAGAAACTGCCTAATGAAGAATGCACTGGAAGGAATGGTGAACGGGAGAAGAGTTCGGGGCAAAAGAATATATCAGATAATAGACGACATTAAGATATATGGATCATATGAGGAGACAAAGAGGAAGGCAGAAAATAGGAAAGATTGGAGAAAGCTGCCGTTGGGCAGGACACTAAATGAATGAATGTTAGTCGATCATCGACTTCAGCGAGTCAAAGAAGTCAAAAGCGCCTAGACGTTAGACAATTTTCAGAATAATATACACGATTGAAAGCGCTCGATTCATACGGTTCAAATGGACACGAATGCCCCATCCCAGCTTCAACATACATTCTTGCATAAAATTTCCTTATCCTTCAGTTTCGGAATGAAACTGAATAGTCTGGTTTTAAATCGTCTTCCAGCTCCTCTTGGCCTTCCTTGAAACGGGTAACCGAGCGAAAAGTTTGTGCAAGATATATTAATTATCCCTATGAGCTTGTTGTTAGAGAGGAGAGTATTTTTTATTATACCTGTAAAACCAGTTTTCCTAATTTGTTTTTTTTTTCAGTAATTTCAATAATCGGTTGATGAATTGAAGTGTAATAAAAATGGGAATAATTAAAAATATTATTATTATATGTAAAATAATTTTTATGAAAATTCACACACCGAAAAGAATTCGAAATTTCCTTCCGTTGGTTCTCAAGAAGAATTTAGTGCAGTCGCTCTTGATGCCTCATTTTGATTACTGTGACTCTCTCTAGGTTGATCATCTAATTTTAATTATGCGTTATTGGGAGGGTTGCGTGCTGTTGCTCAAACAATTTCTTATGAGGTTAGATTCACTGACCTTAACATGAGACTGTCAGACAGACTACAGCGTGTTCATAATGCATGTGTTCGATTTATTTGCAACGTCCGTAGATCTGACCTTATCACACCTTCACTAAATATGCTGTCCTGGGTCCGTCTCAAAGAGCGAACAGCTATTCACTCTCTCACTTTACTCTTCAATATTCTTCAAAACTCTAACCCTAGCTACTCAGCTTCCCGTTTTCAACATTTGTCCTCGTATCACGAAATAAATACTCGCTCACACGCTCCATTCCGAAACACAGAACATCCTTCTACCCTTCATCTTTCACCGTCTCTGCAGCTCATCTCTGGAACTCTTTACCACAACATATCAGAGACTGTCGGACATTGTCTAGTTTCAAAACTAAACTAAAACTGCACTTCAGATTCCTTTCAGTTATAAGCCCTTTTCTCTTCCATAGTTTTGTAAAAATATAGGCTATATATTACTTTTTCCTTCCTTTCCCCTTTTTGTTCTCTTTATCAGCTGATGAATTTATTATCATACCCTTTTTATTGTGAATTTTATTTAATTTTCGTATATCTTTTCATTTTTATTATTATTTTATTACATTCCGTTTTGTTATATTCTTCCTTACGTTTTCCATATTAACTATATGTACTAAATGAGTTGCTTTTACTATATTAAAATGTATTTTAATTTTTTTTTCTATTATGGTATTATTTTCATGTTGTTTAGTGTCGATTTTATTATGCTATTATTATTATTATTATTATTATTATTATTATTATTATTATATAAAACAAATATAAATGATACTCGGGAGGAAATTAAACGCAAAATAAATATGGGAAATGCGTGTTATTATTCAGTTGAGAAGCTTTTGTCATCCAGTCTGCTGTCAAAAAATCTGAAAGTTAGAGTTTATAAAATAGTTATATTACCGGTTGTTCTGTACATGGTTGTGAAAATTGGACTCTTACTTTGAGAGAGTAACAGAGATTGAGGGTGTTTGAGAATAAGATTCTTAGGAAAATATTTGGGGCTAAGAGGGATGAAGTTACAGGAGACTGGAGAAAGTTACACAGCGCAGAACTTCATGCATTGTATTCTTCACCTGACATAATTAGGAACATTAGATCCAGACGTTTGAGATGGGCAGGGCATGTAGCACGTATGGTTGAATCCAGAAATGCATATAGAGTGTTAGTTGGGAGGCCGGAGGGAAAAAGACCTTTGGGGAGGCCGAGACGTAGATGGAAGGATAATATTAACATGGATTTGAAGAAGATAGGATATGATGATAGAGAGTGGATTAATCTTGCACAGGATAGGGATCGATGGCGAGCTTATGTGAGGGCGGCAATGAACCTTCGGGTTCCTTAAAAGCCATTTGTAAGTAAAGTAAGTATTATTTTTTTTGTAATATGTTAATATTCTGTTCTTTAACTTTTTGTTAAATTTTCACTGCTTGCATACTTTGTGACTGGTAGAGTGTAAGAGAAGGCCCTATGGCCTTAACTCTGCCAGTATAAATAAAGAATTATTATTATTATTATTATTATTATTATTATTATTATTATTATTATTATTATTATTATTATAATCTCGGATGCATCTTTACCGAGTTTAGGCAAAACTGAATGTTAGCTAATTGCTCCATTTTCACTTTGTGACAATTGTTAAAATAGTGAACATTCAGACGTAGATTTTTTGGTAGTCTGCCGTGTCTTTGAACTTCTGTTACAGGTTCCATCATCAGGGCAAATAGGTACGACCTAAAGAGTCACCTACTCTGTTGGGTTCGTTTATGTTTAGTTACTCCAAACAATTCAATGAAGTATAATCAGCCCAGCAAAGTAGGTGACTGTCAAAGTCATATCTACTGCCCTGGTGATGTAAACCTGTATGTAGCCGAAACGTTGGAGATTTTAAGTTCCAGCACACAGTGGAATACCCAAAAATCTACTGCTGAACACATCACTGTGAACGCCTAAAAACTCATGTAGCTAACATAATTCAGAAACAAAGAATAAATGCAACGCAGGCCATTGGCAATTTTTTGTTTAATAGAATAGATAAGGCTTCCTTCCAAGATATTTTTAATGGTTAAAGTTAAGGTCATACTCCGAAAAAAAAAAACAGGCTCATTACTTATATGCCAGACTGTATATCCGTGACATGTGATTTAAGTTCAATTCTTTGTGTTCAGAAGTAGCGAAAAGCGTAACAGATTATTTTTAACATTTCAAGCATGCAGATAGGCCTTATCAGGTTATTTACAGCTGACGATATCAAGTTGTTTCAGGTTTGTCGCACGTAACGTCGTGAGGACATACATTCGCAAGCGAAAGAAACCTGACTAAAAGAAGGTAAATTTTCAAACAGTAAAGGCAATCCTGCTAGAAAAATTACAACTGTTCAAAACGCTTTAGAAAGAAAAAGATAAAACAAAATATCAGTGCCGTGTAAATGGTAGGCCTACATACTTTCTGATTAGGCCTATACCTACATTTCACAGAACAGTAACTAGTAAGTATTCTTGACTCAAGTAAATTGTGCTCAACCACTGTGCAACATTACTTTATCTTCGCAAATCCATAAATCTTCCACTATTTAAAACGTTAATTATAAATTAATTAAAACAATATACGTTTTACGTGTTTCACACAAATCAATTTCTTTAAAATGTCTTCAATGTTATATAGTTCAATTTCTAGAACTGTTACTCAAAAGACTAATTTGCTAGGTTATTTAGAGTTGTAGAACTGGTGATAGCGAGATAGTATTTGGCGAGATGAGACTGAGGATTCGCCACGGATTGCCTGACATTCGCCTTACAGTTGCGAAAAGCCTCGAGAAAACCCCAACCAGGTAATCAGCCCACGACGCCCGAGCGCAACCCCTTACCTCGTTTCTGTTAGAGGCTAAATAAGCCCAGAGCCATAGTGCGATCGGAAATACATCAATGGAGAAAATCCATGACCCATCGGTGATCGAACCCACGGCCTTTCGGCTTGTAGTGTAACGCCTTAGCCGCAGAGCTTCCGCCCACCTTTCAATTAATTTAATACGTACCTAACTATGAACTTTCGTTTTCTGAAATGCACAGATAAGGCATTCGCTATAATTAAAAACATATTTTTGTTTTCATTTACACAGGGTGTTTCAAAAAGATTATAAAAGAACTTCGTGGGGTTGTAAGGCAGGAATTCTGAGCCGTTTGAGATAGGGAATGCATGTTCGCCGAAGTCTCCTTTCAGAGCTACATCATTGTAAAGATGCTAACCCTTAGAGGTAGGCAAGTTGCTCGAAATTAAAGGCTTTTTTATGCCTGGTGAGGGGGGTGGCTGGGGAGGTGGGGATGAAATCTAAAATGCAATTAAGCCTGGTTTCAGACTTCCCCCTCAACATCTAAATTGACGTGTTGTTTTGTTTAAATTGAATTCAATTTAAATAACTAGTTATTTAGACTGGGACGTTTTGAAATGAAAGCTCTGTGTAATAAATAGCATAAATCCAAACTTCGGCTTTTATTATCCTCTATCTTGTTTAAAATTTTTAGATTTATAATACACAACCATAATATTCCTTAATATTAGTTTGTGTTACTACCTGAAATAACCTGTGATTACCAGTAGTCTTTGTAGTTTTATTCTCTTCATATTTGATCAACAATAACAATCCAGGCGACCAAATGAATGAGATGTATAAACAATTTAATACTATTTCAAATTTAAGTACTGTAACATAATATAGGAGTGCCATTTAAAATTTCAAAGGGGAGTGACAGTGAGAGGGTGACACCTGAAATGCAATTAACATTGGTTTTAAACTTCTCCCTCAATACTTAAATTGACGTGTTTTTGTTTAAATTTAATTTAATTGAAATACTGTATATAGTTTTTACGCTTGAAAGTTTTGAAATGAAAGCCCGATATATAGTATGTATATTAATGCTGATTATTTCTAAAGTTTTATATATATATATATATATATATATATATATATATATATATATATACACCTACTTTGATTTTTATTTGCATATTATATTTTAAACAATCGGCCTGTCATTAGCAACTAACGGAAAATCAAAATATTTAATACACAACTGTTTAATTTGTAGTAAAAAGAAACATTTTATCGTATAGTTACACTCACTGATAATGCACGAATCTGGACATCTAAACTACGGCAGCTCATGTAACGCCATTCACTTGTTCTAAGAACTGACGTACGTCAAGGTGTCAGCTGAAGCGGTAAGATCTTGTGACGCAATGCTGCGCGCATGCGCAGAACGTAGTACGCGACAGCGATCGGGAATCGACCCGAGATACCATTTTCCAGCATACCCCACGCCTCCATGCCCCTAATACGCCTTCTTGCGGCCTCGAGAAAACCTGATCCACCATGAGTACATATAAATAACTCGCAGGAGAGTGAGCGTGTCGGATTGCTGACGTCGTAGTGACGCAGGCCGATCCACTGCCAAGGTCGAAGGAAGTACGGCCAGCAACACTGAATCAACTACCAGAACCAATGTGCACGATCATTGATCAAGACGCGCCGCGTCACTGAACTCTGTCTTCGCGTTTCTGGTCACGTTTATCTTAGGCAACAAACCGTCTGCATTCAATTTTCATCACGTACGAACGAGACGGGACAACAAACTACCGACAGCTACTGTAGGTTTTTTAAAGAGAAAAGCAAAATTATTTGTAGTAAAAAATATCCAAGTAAATTATTGTATCAATCACTGATATTTTTTAGTACTCAGCTAAGCTGAAGTGGTAGTGTATCCAGCCACAAATCCTGAGTTCGATTACTGTAAGAAAACAAACATCCCCCCCCCCCAAAGTCGTTATTAGAGGTGTGCGAAGTTTGTCCCCGCATAAAGTCTCACGTCTCGCGTTTTCGAGCATTTCCCATATTTATTCTGTGTTTAATTTCCTCCCGAGTATAATTTATATTTGATACTGTTGCTCCCAGGTATTTGAATTTTTCCACCTCTTCAAAAGATAAATTTCCAATTTTATTTGAAGGTTTCGTAACAAGCTGTTTTTTTTTTACGGTGATGGGTTGTTCGCCCTTCGCCCAACCCCCAAGCTGGAGCACCACCCCTCATCGGCTGCCCGCGACTGCTTATTCAATATATTCACGTTACCCTCCGTATCTGGAGGCCGTCTCCTCGATCTGCAACCTGAGGACGCGCCATGCCGTGAATTGATTAATTAATTCACATATAAAATAGATATAATGGTTACAAACGAACTCTTGTATAATACGGTAAATTATGAGCAGAAGGCATCTGGCAGAAAGAGAATGGAAAATAGCAACAATACAGCAGGAAATGGCAGGTCATGGTCACATTGATGTAAAAGAGAAGCGTGTTTGTCAGGAAATCAACTCTGAAACCCAAATACAAAAGTATTCCAATAATAAAAACGACATATTTTTTTGTCATTAGTTTCTTTGAAATTGATATTTTCATTATGGTTATAATACGTCGCCTTGGAAGCATATTTGGCAGAGAGCTAGCTTACGTACGTCGACCGTGGAGTTGTGTTTCTGCTGGACAAACCCAAGGTTGTGAGATTTTCTCTTTAAGTTCTCTCGTTTTCCCTCATCACTCCACCAACACTTTCCACAACTCTCCTTTCTGTCTTCTGTCTCGAAAAATAGGCCATCTCCTGTGACTGTGTAACGCCGAATCTGCCATTCGTTATGATGGGTGTCCCTATCGAGTTTTATCCGAGCGGTACAGGGCAGTAGTGATGGATTTTAAATGACCCGTAGATACCTATGAATCAGAGGCAACGGAGCCCTCCAGGATCTCAATTTTCTCCTGACGAAGAAATCACTCATATAGATCTGTGAGGTAAGGCAGGTCAGAACCAAAGGAATGGTATATGGATTATAAGGCTGGAGAGGAATGAGTAGTATGGCGTATGGTAAAGCCGGTTTAACCAGGCAGTACAATACAGTACAAAATACGGAACGCAACTCATTCTATCGCAGGTGCATAACAAGTAGTTTATATTTGGGCTGAAGTGTGTAGGGATGCTCCACCTCCCAATAAACACTTAAATCTGTACCTCTATGTCTATGCTCACTGTCAAGTGTGAAAATTTTAATAAACCTGTTTTTATAATGAAATCGCCATGCGTTTATATCCTCTTCTCCAAGCATTGATAGCGATCCCAATAAGATGTTCTAGTTCGAATTGCGAGCATGATATTTTGGCACCGTTGTCTGATTTCGAAGTATTGGTGCTTTAACGAAAGAAGTATAGTGGTATAGTAATTAACACGTCTGCCTTCTATTCAGGATATCCGGAGTTCGTTCGATCCAAGGGACCGACTATCATGATCTGGATTTTTCGAGGTTGTCAAAGACTCTCTAGAGACGATGCAAGGGTAGTACCAATTACTTTGTACAAGGACTTTCAACTAGCTTTCTTTCCAATCTTAAAACTAACACTTCATAACATAATTTCGTATGCCATCGTCTCACCTTATACAACAGTCCGACCATTCGAGAAGTAACAAGTGAACGACTGTGCTCTCATCAACCAGAGGAAAAAGTACAGGCAACCCCTAAAAAGTGGAAACGCCCAATAAAAAATAGTGTGTAGCCTTTACGCGCAGTAGAAGTGAAATTTCTTAAGCTGTAAATGTATAGTATAGGGTTAAAAAGAATACCTTTTATACTCAATACTCTTCAGAATCTAAAAGTGAAACAATTGGATCATTCATTCATAGTTTCCTGCCCAAGAGTAGGTCTTTCGCTGCAACACCAGCATTCTCCAATCTTTCCTATTTTCTGCTTTCATCTTAGTCTCCGCATATGATCCATATACTTTAATGTCGTCTATCATCTGATATCTTCTTCTGCACGGAACTTTTCTCCCGTTCATTATTCCTTCCAGTTCATCCTTCAGTAGACAGTTTATTCTCAGCCAGTCACTCAACCAATTCCTTTTTCTATTCCTGATCAGTTTCAGCATTATTCTTTTTTTTTCACTCACTTTTTCCAACACAGTTTCACTTACTGTGTCCATTTCACACGCTCCATTCTTCTCCATATCCACATTTCGAATGCTTCCTTCCAGTCGCTTCGTAATGTCCATGTTCCTGACCATACAATGCCACACTCCATAAAAAGCACTCTATATTTAGTTCGTTTTCCAGAGGTCTGGAGAAGATGCTCCTTTTTCTATTAAAAGCTTCTTTGCCATTGCTATCCTCCTTTTGACTTCCTGGGCAACAGCTCATGTTACTGCTTATAGTACACCCCAGGTACGAGGCGCGTCCAGAAAGTAAATTTTCCTGGGGCTGTTTACAAAAATAAAACACAATTTCATGGAACAGATACAACAAATGTTGAGCTATTTTTCAACATATTCCCCACCGGAATTGAGACATTTGTCATATCGTGGGATCAACAGAAAGGTTCAGACGGCTGTCACACATTGGTTCCAACCCCAGGTGGCAGACTTCTACAACACAGGGATACAAAAGTTGATCCCAGAGAACTGCTGCAGACAGAAAACATACAATTAGGAATTATGTGATATAGGTTGATTTTCTTTTTACGGACGAATCACAATTGGATTTATTTATTTATTTTTTTTAATTTGAGCTCTCCTCAGCTCTTCACTTTCCTGGAATGTCTAATAAATTGTTTACTATTTGGACATCATAAATTTTTATCTACCAGATGTTATTTCGATAACATATATTTTTATCTACCATATGCTATTCTGCGTCGGTTAGATAATATGATAACAGTAAAGTAATTGTGCAATGCTAGACCGATTTAAAAGCTTTTTAGAAATGAACACAGCATTTATTCAATAGATAATTAAATAAAAAATGCATAAAATTCTTCGAAATGAAATCTCTTATTTTCTATGACTGTCTTTCTTCAATCTAGTGGCGATACGTACCATTATTTGGATTTTATAAGATTAGAAATTCTTCAAATGCCTGTAGACTTCAACAAAATTAATTAAGTGCCGTCCATACAGAAAATGAACCTTCGATAGGAAAATGCAATATTTGGACTAAATACGATAAAATCTCAAATATCTTTCCTCCAATTCTTTCATCTTCTTCCGTGAAGTGCGATCGATGGACTGAAATGTTGTCACGTTGGTAAAGAATTTGCTTTCGTTGACTAAAGACAGAGTTAACTAAGAATGTATATATGAATAT